>NC_056748.1:750178985-750381485 GCF_019279795.1 Protopterus annectens
AATGCAGTAAAACTAATTTTTATGTTTAACAAAGTATTTAGGTCAGGTAGCAAACCGAGCAACTCCTCAGAAAATGTCGGCTGAGGTATCAGGGAATATTGTATTTTATTAAGCATTATCAAAATTGTTCCGAGTTGTACTTTTTGCTGTTTGATTAGATACATACAAAATCAAAAATTCCACAAGTCAAAAGCTTTCCCAGATACTGTCAAAAGACTTAAAATAGTTCAATACACCACGTAATACAAATAAATATTTAATATAATAAAAATAAACACAACAACTTAGCAAATGCATTTTCACATTACCAACTTCTTCAGCCTCTAAAACAAACGTTTTAGCCCCTCTTTTTAAAACTCTATGCAAGTCGTAACAAGTTACATCATTAATCATTTCAAATACATTCTGAAAATGTAATATTGAGCGTATCATAAAACATTTTATTAGAACATATCCTATTATCTAATGTTTCCTATTAACTAGTGTTGCAGTCCTCTTTCTTTTAATATTGATTTTAACGACAAAAGTAATTTAGTCCAGAATGGTTGTGAGCTCTTTTCAAATTCAACAACTTTCATCTGATTCATAAGATTGCCACCCCTAGGATTTATTTGTAACAGTTGTAAAAATTGAAAGCAGGTTGGGAGGGTGGCCTAATGGTTAAGGTGTTTGCCTTACAAACACAAGGTGCAGGGTTTGAGTTTCATAAGGAATAATTGGCTAGGCTTAAAATGGCTTGCAAGGACAGTTAGCCTAGTACTAACCTATGAATCTATGAACCTATGAAACTTAAAAATATGTCTTTTAACTTCTTCTATTATATGCCAGGCAAAAGCATTAGTACATTTTTCTTACTCATCAAGTACATGCTCATATATCCATTCTTCAAAAAATGGTTGGTCTTCCCTGCATTGTAAGCATGGCATTGTTGACGTTAAGCTAAATATACTGTATGTTTAGTTGTACAATCAGCATAATGTTGGAAAACAAAAATATTCTGTGTTTTCTTCAAATGTAAATACTAGTTTTATTTATGTAAGTGTACATTGAACAGTTAGCAATTGAAAAGTTCCTTTCTTAGCAATCAAAGCATTTATAAAATGGTCTTTTATAATGTAAACTTCTTTAAGACTGTTGCTATTAATATATGGAAATTTCAATATTTTCCCTGTTATATTCCTCAGCTTAGTGTCTTCTGTCAAATTACTCCAATTCTTTTTTGATAATATCACGAATAAAGTTCACATCTCTTGTGTAATTTGTGGGAAAATGCAAGCTATTGACTATATTAAAAGAGAACCATGCCCATAGATTCGAACATGTTTATTTCATCATAGTTTGGTGTTTCCTACATTTTAACACCACACTGGGACTATTTACAGTTTTTAAATAGTTTATATGTAATTTCTGGGTCTGGCATCTTGAAGTAATTCTGATTGTTTAGTCTGCCTATAGGTATCCCACAATGCAGTGCTTATCTGTAAGAAGTTACATCGCGCAGGCCTCTTTCTTCCAAAAGCTCCTGTCACTATATTGATTTTACATGCATACACTGCTGTCTTTCAGTCAGTTGGTTTTAACATTTCATGCCATTCATTGACTACTTAAAACACAAACAGTGCAAATGCCACAGAACACACTTTCAAAGTGTTTTTTACTGCTGCTTCTTTTTAGAATGGCTAAACTGCAGATGTTTCGTGAAGCCTGAATTGTACTACTTTGACAGCTAGGGAAGTTAGGTGTGAAGGGGGATGGGAGATAAGTCAAAGTGCTAAAGGTAATTAGAGCTGTTACCTGCTATAATTGACAGCTCACAGTGGGAGACTTGACTCATGTACTGTTTTCTTCATAGCCTTTATTTTCTGTATGGGTAGGGGAAGGACCAGGGAGCTATAACATCATAGCTTGCATGGGTTTTTAGGACAGTCATGATGATGTCATTTTGCGGAGGGAATTGGCCAGAAAACTACCTGTATTCAGTAGTCTTGATGACATCAATGAACTGGAGACTTTTTCAGGGTGGGATAAAATGTTTTTGACAGTGAAACCACCACAGTAGAGTAAGGTACTGTTCTAGTGGAGAGAAACAGTCAATTTAAAATATTGTACATGCTGTGTTGTTGTTTATTCATAGCAGGGACAATAAATATGGAGAAAAAGGACAAAGAAGTTGAGCTAATAGAATTCCATTGTTGTCCTTTGATTTCAGCCTTTTCCTTCCTCTGATTAAAGAATGGTCTTGCTTTATCTGCCCATTCGAGTAACACTGACTACAGACTGTGATGCATTATAAACAGTATTGGATGAT
Organism: Protopterus annectens; assembly: GCF_019279795.1. Classification (NCBI taxonomy): domain Eukaryota; kingdom Metazoa; phylum Chordata; order Ceratodontiformes; family Protopteridae; genus Protopterus; species Protopterus annectens. The sequence goes on from NC_056748.1 coordinate 750,181,294, forward strand.
TTCTGTGCTGAATTTTTATAGTTAAATGTTATGATGATCATCTGTTTAATACAAAAATGCAAGTATTATCTGAACAGGCAGGTAAAACAAGACCCTTCTTTAATGGTAGTAGGGAGAATTAATACAGTCAATAGCTTGTATTTTTGTAGTTTGATCCTCTGTGTCTTGTATCTTTTGCACCCGATATTCAGAGAACAGTTACTCTGCAACTTGTAGTGAATCCATATACATTTTGATTGGCAAATACTTCATTTCACCTTTCACACTCACCATACCTGTAGGGAGTTTTGTATTTTAGCTCATGATTCTGTTCCATCTCTCCTGAAACGTGATTGTTTGAGAAAAGATGTTGGATTACTGTTAGCAAATAATAAACAGGTTTTTTAGCGTTACAGACTTATTTTTTAACATAAAAAAATGTTAATTCAGCTGATGTTATTCTGCCAACTTTCTAATTTAGTATGATCACTTTTTAAAACGTTTTTTTAATTTGGAGGAGTTTATGATTCTTTTATCCCAGATTTTTAAGTTATGCGAATGTCAGATTTATCATCATCTTATGTCTAATCGTGTCTTCATGTTTTAAATCACATAAAGTCTTCAAGCTGTCACAGTCCACTTTAAAAGTCACACAGACACCCATAGACCTTTGACTTTATTGCATGGAATAATAAATGGTAAACATGGAAACTTTATTGAAACAACCAACTTCAACTCATTGCAAGAAAATAACATAAATAAACATAAGGGCAGCGTCCCCCACTTACTCACTTATCCTTGTAATAACAAGGCAGCATCCCTGTTCACATTTAGCATATCACCAATCCAATCCATCCACTCAGTCTTCCACCATCAAATCCTCACCACCTCAAACTTCCAGTTATCCTCCTGAGGGGGAACAGAAGAGGGGGAAAGCCTGTCCCTCTTCTCTGCCCAAAATGCCATCACCAAAATGGGATTGGACGGGAGGGCAAGAAAATCACACCAAATGTGCATCCCAACACTAAATCCCACTCAAAAGCCCTCAAGACCCAGCCCTTAATCCTACCTCATTTCCTCCTCTAGCTTCCCACTTACATAACCATTTCTTACCTGCTCCCTACCCACTCTCTTACTCCCATCTTACCTACTTCCTTACATCCCAACTCCCCCACCCCACCATTAAAGCTGTCCCATGACAACTCTGTCTGTTCTCAAACTTCATTTGTCACAGTCCACTTTAAAAATCACACAGACACCCATAGACCTTTGACGACCATTATTGCATGGGATAATAACTGTTAAACATGGGAACTTTATTGAAACAACCAACATCAACTCATTGCAAGAAAATAACATAAATAAGCATAAGGGCAGCGTAACCACTCACCCTTGGATAAACAGCTTCTCCCACTTGCTCACTTATTGTAATAACACAGCATTCCCGCTCACCTTCAGCATATCACCATTCCAATCCATCCACTCAAAGTCTTCCACCATCAAATCCTCACCACCTCAAACTTCCAATTTATCCTCCTGAGGGGGAACAGAAGAGGGGCTAGGCTGTCCCTCTTCTCCACCCACCAGTCCAAAAGGGTTGTTCCCCCTCACACCATACCCTCTTTCACTAAACCTTCCAACATTAACCCTAAATTTAAATTAAACAGATCAGGACCAAATTTGCGATGAACCCCATCAGCCCTATACCACCTGGGATCCCTGTCGTCGAACTCCACATGCCAGATAGTACACACCCCCCATGTCTTTCAAATAATTTGCCAAAGTAAAATTAACATACGTTTGAGCCCTCTCCAATGCAGAAAAACTTTTTGCCTCCCTCCAAACCAACCTGGGAATAATCTTGGACCAAAGCAAAACCACCGATGGATTAAGCCTTCTCAATGCTAAAACATCCTCACAAATGTGATAAACTAACTGCTTTTTCGGAATCCTACCAAAATCATTCCCTCCTAAATGAATCAACAAAACATGCAGCAGTCCCCACTGACTCTGCAACATGGTGAATACGTGCAGTATCTGACTCCACATCAGCCCTCTAATACCATGCCAGGTAACCTTCATTCCAAAACGTTCCAAGCCTAAATTCATTCCATTGTGTTTAACCACCGCACACCTAGCTGCCCAATATATGAAAGAATGACCTAAGATGATGATCCACCTTTCACCTAAAAAAAATGAATTATTTAGAAACAGCTCAATTCAAAAAGGCATTGGAAGACCACTGCCCCACCTTCTTGGTAACTTCAGTCGAACGTCCTCCCTTCGCTAGATCAGACGCCCTACCCATCTTGAAAGAATGTGAAGAAAACTTGCCCCCTTCTAAACCAACACTGCTAAGAGCCCTTCTCAAAATTAAGTTCAATTACTCACCCATCACCGCTCTACCACTTACCAATGTAAAAACTAATCTCTGAACTCTACCTCCTTTAGCCACACACAGCCTCTTTCCCCAAACCACTGGACATCTCCAGCTTGACCTAACGTCTTCCAAAACTATAGGTATACCTCTCCCTTCCTGATCAGTCTTTAATGACTTCAGCCTGATATGCACTGCCCTGGGCAATACAAGCACATTATCCCACACCAAGGAACCCAACAACTCAGACACACAAAAAGCCCCACAGTACATCCATAAACTTGCCATACTCTACATCACATAGTCATCCAAACCTACATATACTCTACCTAAACCCTTTAGCAACAGTCTTAAAATTCCCATAGTCACAGGCCATTTCCTATCTGTCGCAGGACCATCAACTCTTCCCCAACCTTTCAATAGTTGCCCTACCATCCATGACCTAGTCCAGTCCTCCGATCTGGCCGAGCGAACAAATACTCCAGTTGCTGCCAACACCACCCTCACCATTTGAACTGCCTTACCCTGCTTTCTCAGCATGGCTAAATAACGCTGTAAAAAACTCTCTGACCACTCACACTCTTCTTCTGGTAGCTGCCTCACAAAGCTGGCAAAATCGTACAATGACTTACTGTAAGCTCTCCTTGTAGATACCACCCATGACTGTTGCACCAACCTGCTGATCACTGTTGCACCAACCCGTTGATCACTACTGCCCAATCTACCAAATCTCATCTGGTATGACAGAGGGATGCCTTGCTACTTTTGAAGCCACTTGCCAAAATCTGCAAAACTGTAAACAAGACAGTGTCAGCTATCTCATTCTTAACCCCTGACACATGCAACCCTGTAAATGAAAAGGTAATCAACAAGCTTTACAACACTAGCTTACAAAAAACCAATAACAATCGAGGGGATTTAGCTACCTTAACCTGCAACACTCTCACCACTGCAATATTGCCCAAATTAAACACCACCCTCCTTCCCCTCAAACGATCCTGCCATACCACTGGAGCTGCCCAAATCAGCATCAGCTCCAATAATACAATATCCCGTTTTCAGTCTTCAGATCAATGAGCAGACCAAGGTACAGAGAACCATTGCCCTGCAAAATAAGCTCCCGTGCCCAAACCCCCAGCCGTGTCTGTAAACAACTGCAGATCTCCTTGACCTACCCAATCCGATTGTCAAAATGTGATCCCATTAAACTGATGTATAAACTGTGTCCACAAAGCTAGAACCTCCCATGCTTACTTACTGACCCTTACTCTGTGGTGCTTACTCTTCCCAAGTTTCAAGAGAAAAGCCACCGACCTGCAAAACATATGCCCCAGATGCACTGCCCTGCAATCAAAGTTCATCAAACCCAACAATTCCATCACATCCCTCACACAAACCTTTTTCTTGGACTTCACCCAGGTGATTTTCTCCCACAGACGAACCAACTTTTCCTCCAGCAAGTGAAACAAACGCTGACCTGGATCCACTGTCTAACCCAAAAAATCATGCACCTTCACAGGACCTTCCAACTTATGCCTAGCTAGTGGTACTCTCAAGACCACACACATCCCCACAAACTCCTGCATCACCACCGGAGCCCCCTCTCTTCCTTCACCCCCAACAAAAAATCATCTAAATAATGTACTGCTTGCTGTCCTTTTACCCTACGTTGCCATATCCAATGCAGTACTGTGCTAAACTCAAAAGTAGAACAAGCCACTGCACACCCCATAGGCATAGTCAATCCTCTTCCCGCACCAGCACCAAGTGAAAGGCCGACTCAGTATCTGCCTTAACCAGCCAAGGATCCTCAAAACTTCTAATGATGTGGACCGCATCATCCAAGGATGCATACTTCACTTTAACCTCTTCCCCAGGGATGAAATCATTAATAGACTTGCCTTCAGGGTAAGATAAATGATGAATTAAATGAAATTCACCCTGCGTTTTCTTGGGAACCAAACCCAAATGTGACACCTTTAAATTGAGTAAAAGGCGGCCAATCAAACAGGCCCAACAATCACCCCGCCTTATCCTTCTTCTCAATCAAGACTCGCAAAACATCCTCCCTTCCTCGTGAGACTTGAAATTTTTCCCCACCTTACCATCACCCACCAAAGTAGACTTAATCAAAAAAACCCTGGAAAAACCCTCAATTCCCCAGCCACAGCTGGCAATAGATAATGTGCCAGGAACTCCTTCAAAACCTGAACCATAATAGGTAAATGAGTCCCCTGGGCGTCCCCTACCTCTACAAAAGGACCCCCCCCTTGACCATGAAAATTAACCCTGCCGCTTACACCTTGCAGCACCATGTGAGGCCCACCCCAACCTTTTGGAAACATAAAATAGGATGCCTGACCACCAAAATGACTGCTGCATCTACCACATTGCATAGCTGCATGTGCCCCCATACACTTAGAACAAGCATGGGGAAATCTGCACCCTATCCATGAACACCTCCCTGCGTTAAAAGCCCAACATACCCTGGCAACCCTTCTGCTGGCTGACCCACTCTGTTACCCAAGCCAAAGGTGTCCAACATGGTAGAAAGCCAAATATCCAGGTGTCTGACTTCCCAATGCATGGATTTGTCAACAGCCTTTCGTTTATGAAATTCTGATCGTACCAAAGCTATGCCTTACCTGGCCGTAACCTCTGTGCCTCCCATATAGTCAAAAAATAGCCCAAGAGCAAAAGGGTCAACTAATTATCCCTCTCCAAACACACTGCCATGTAGTATATAAATCCCAATACCCAATTATCCCATGTCCTGTGTCAAAACCTCCCCACCCACTTGCAACCTATAGCTGCCAATACCGCCAACAGGTCCTTTCCATTTGCTGTGTCCACTTCCATCAAACGCTGAACCCCATCCACATAAATTAACTCAAAAATATTAATAAATTCCCCTTTGCAAATATTCTCCTTCACTGTCAGCGATATGTGCAGAGTTAACAGAATTGGTGTCCCTTCCTGCCATAATGCCTGCGTCACCAACCAATCCACCGGCTGCGACCCAACGTCTGACCCTACCTTGTCTAAACCAGGCTCCAAATCCTCCTCCAACAGTGAAAAGGTATTATCAAAACTCAAATCATGATCAGCAAGGGCCTCCAAACCCATACTCAATGCAGTGCCTTGTACATCCCCACTCAACCCTGAACAATCACTCCCCGTAACTGCACCTACAGCTCATATCCCCACAAAGTCTGATGAATTATTACCTGTCGGGGCTGAAGGTGCTGCCACCAGCACTGGCGTCTCAACCTCTATTGTCCTCTCTTCCGTTGTTGTCTGTCTGGATCTCTTAGCTCTAGATGTCTGAGTTCCGGCCCCCGTCTGCCGCTTTCTTCAATTATTCACACCCTGAGTGCTGGTCATTGGAGCATCATTGGGCATCTCTAAACAAGTCTTCCACTGGCCCACTTCTGCCTCAACACTTCTGCCATGATTGCCACTAACCCTGAATGTACTACCTGAAAAAGAAATGAATAACTGTAAGTGAAGGGAAAAAAAACTTCAGCCAAGCATCCTGCTATCAGCCCTCCCCCCATAACTATCCACCTCTTGGCACCAGGAGTCTGAACAAATTAGGGACCAAACGCATATGATAGTTATGTAGTTAGAATGTACAGAAAGATAGTGTAGGTGTTATTGAATCCAATGGATAGTCTATATCATGCTACTTTCTTCATCCACGTATAATGAAGCCATGGCTCTCTGTGGCTTCTCAGCCTTGGACCTTTTGTCTTACCATGTATCCAGTGTGCTGTTGTCACACAATTACCATCATCAGTTTTGGCCTTAATGCTTATTTATAAAATGGTATGCAAATCTACACCATACTAAATAAAAAGTCGCAGAAAGAGGTCTCTGTAGACATAAGTAGAGAAAGACAAAGAAGGGGGTGAATAAGTAGAGAAAGACAAAGAAGGGGGGTGAATCAGCAGGGCTTTTATATTAACCCGGTGCTTCAAGAAATCTATGATTTCAGTTACAAATGCAAAACATCTACCTTAAAAATGTAATTAGTTTATCAAAAAGTAGAAGTTCTTTAAATTTAAAACACAATGACTAGTTCTATTTGCATTTTTCTTCCATAGCGGACACACAGACACACACACACACAGACACACACACAGACACACACACAGACACACACACAGACACACACACAGACACACACACAGACACACACACAGACACACACACAGACACACACACAGTATGAGAATAAAGCATCAAATGGTCTAACAGAGGCAGCAGAGTGGCACATCGGTAAGTATTACTCCCTCACAACACATGCTGCTGTAGTTTTACTTCCTGGTAGGAGTGCACATCTTCCTTTTCTCTATGTGGATTTTTGCCATGCCTCCTCTCTGCCCACAACAGGCCTCTCAAACCCAACAAGCTAAAAGCTTTTTTTTTTTTTTTTTTTAATTCTTCCCCCTTTTTATATATATATATATATATATATATATATATATATATATATATATTAATATATATATATATATTAATAAAGCCGCTAATCTGTAGCAAGACTACACATGCACACAACCCCACTCAAACGAGGACCATGCATTGCTGCAGCTCCTCTATCCAGGCTACACACCACTAAAACCAATGAGGAAAACAACTATCCCACCAACGCAACAACTCACCACTGATTCCCCACAAACACCAATGACTTAAAACTACAAAATGTTAACAGAAATTATTATTTTTTTTTTTGTAAAATGGACCCCCCTTGCTATGCATGCGCAGCCAGCCATTAATGGCCTGCAGAAGCCCACAAAACACCACCAGTGAACCAAGAACCGATGGATTACTAAATATTATCCCTACTTACAGAAAAGGAACTGCAAAAACGACAAGAACACCACCATAGCAACCAATGAAAGCTAACCTGGAAACCAACCGCCACATCTCTCAACCTCGCAACACAAGGAATCAATCCATCAATGCGGAATAAAAAGCTGCAGGACCTTCTGAACCGTAAGTGCTTTACCTCTGTATCACCAACACAGATAAATACAGTTTCATGACCCTGCTCATCCTCCCCTCTCACTTAGCTATAGTGCCCTGAATACTTCTCTGTTCTTTTTTTTAATATAATACACTCCATTGCCCCTACCCTGTCCCCCACCCCCCTTTACATAACAAGCCCCAAGCTTTCCTCCCTGAGAGAGGAGAGTACTAAATATATACCTTTATACCATCAGCATATGTAAGCTTCCTGCCCAAAGAAACTGAACTCAACTCCTGTGTTGCAACCACCCAAGGCCTACCTTACTCCCACCTCAGGTTGTCTGGGACATGATCCTGCTTCCAACAAGATCACACCAAATGTGCCTGCCAACAGTAAATCCAACCTCAAAAGTCTTCAAGACACACCCCTTAATCCTACCTCACTCCCTCCCCTAGCTTTCCACGTACTTAACCCTTTCTTACCTGCTCCCTAACCACTCTTACTCCCATCTTGCCTACTTCCTTACATCCAGCTTCTCTCCCCACCATTAAAGCTGTCCTGTGACAACTTCTTCTGTTCCCAAACTTCATTTCTTCATGTCTCGTGTGGTTTTGAGGATATTAAATTAATAGTTCATGTTTATATGCAAGTGTTGTTTGAGTTTTTCAAGTGAAATGATTAAAGTACCAATGCTGAAGTGGAAACAGCTTTCTAAAGACTTGTTTAAATTTGCACTGTTGATATAGTTAGTAGTACCTAACATGTATGCAAAAAGCAGTGACCAAAGTATTGGTTAATGTACTACAGGCATTACTCTGACATTATAGATTGAAACTTCAAAGCTGAATGCAGTAAATACAGAATGTAATGCATTGAATGCAAACCTTTAAATTATAAAGATGTGAAAAGTAGGATACAAGAATCCTTCTGTAAAGAAACATTTAATTTATTTTGCAATTTTAAGTAAAATCATGAAAATTAATCATAACTCTTTTTTTATTTACAAAAATTTATTGGGACAATATTTAATTTTACAGTATAAGATGAAACACATAACCACAGGTGTATTTTATGACATTGTTTACAAATCAGCTAAAAACAGGTACAGTTTATAGCATTATTTAAACATTAGATAAAAAACGGTAGACATTGTAATATTATTTAGAAATCAAATAAAACAAACTTGAAATCAGCATTAGAGCAGCATATTCCATCCAAATGCACATGAGATGCAGATTATTTTTTTATAATGTGTTGCTGCTCGGACATCCAAGGTCTTTGCCTCACACCCTCAGAATTTAAATACACCAACTCTAAGGGCACAGTATCACATACATAGAGGGAATAATTGATTTGCTGAAAAAACAGTTATTCCCTCTGTTTCTAATATACTGTAACCTCAAAGGTATGGCTCCCTGCAAAAATATTTTACAAACTTTGTGATATATGCGTAGATTTTGCATTAAAGTTTCATTTTATTCCAGGATTTTGTTTTATTTGACTACGTACTTTCTTAGCCCACTTATGAAATTTGCTTTTTGCACTGACAGAAACATTATATGACCCTTATCCTATCTGGAATACTGTGTACTTATGTGTCATGGCCTGCACATTTTGCACATTTGTGTCTTCCTGATTTCAGGAATTAGATTACCCAGGTTATAAGCCTAAGCATCTGCAAAAAGGAGCTGAGGGGGCTTGTGTGGAGAATGCAAGGAGGATTTTTTGCCTTATGGAACCCAAAAACACAAAAACGCAGTTTGTTGATGCAAATAGGGAACTGAAGAATCAGCTTGTGTAAGAAGACATTTTCTTTGGTGAAGAAATCGCAGATGTTGGTTAACAGTAGAAAAGCACAACAGAGTTCATTTTGCTACAGGTGTCCAAAGTAATTTCTGGCTTGGCCCTGTGGGGAAGGAAGGAAGGGCAAAGAATTCTTTAAGTTTGGCATTAGTATGAGACATGTAAACAAGCCAGTCACTGGAAATGATTAAGCCCTCTGGACTTCTGGGGTGTGCCGGACCACCAGTAGCTTTTGAAAAATCATGTTGAGAATCTCAGGAGCATTGACTGTGTCAGAAAGAAGTTGAATAGGAAAAGGAGGTGTTAGAAGAGAAGTGTGGGGGGGGGGGGGCAAGATGAAGCTCTGCTGATGCATCAACTGCCAAAGCAGGTTGAATACATCTGGAAGAGATCAAAGCTTCACTGGACATCATTGCATTGCTTCCACGCTTACCCCTCTGTTTATCTTTATGTTTTTTGTTTCTTTCTCTTCTTCTCCATGCTTTCATTTCCTGAGATAAAAGCTAGATTTCTAAAGCAGTTACATAATGTTGCAGCTTGGCCTTATTAAAATGGTTACATAGTAAAAAGCTGAGAAGATCTTCTTGCTGTAAACACCAAAGACATTTGAGGTATCTGTCAGCCACAGGAATTTCTTTCTCAAACAGTTCTTTCTGGACATATACATAATTAAGAAGAACCAAAAAAGCAATCAGAAAAAATGTGGTTGATACAGTCAGTTATCTTAATGACGGTCAAGGAAAGCTCTGAAAGCTGTGCTCCTGCTGAATGATAAAAAATAACTGAGAACTATAAGTGGAGAGTGAATAGCTGCAGGTGCAACCTGAGCTGGTGTCTGAATGCCAATAGAAAAACTCTAAACCAAGCCTGTATGCAAAGGACGGGAACTAGTCCTAACTGTAACTCCTGCTGCAGCAGTGTGTTAAAATCATTTATTCATTCATCCTGAAGTAACTGCTTTATTATATTTAGGGTAAAAGGGTACCATAACATACCCTCAAACTCAGCAGGTGTAGGAAAGTGAACCCAAGGAGATCATAGAGATACTCACAGAATGATACAAACACAATGCTCACACCTATGGGCCGTTTAGAGTTTCTCCATTTCATGTGTGTGTTAGGATGTGTAAGGAAACCAGTGACCCCTGAAAAAAGCACTTGGGTATAGGAAAGACATGCGGATTCCCAAAAGAGGGCATGCCAGATGGGAACAGGACTGGTGAGAGGTACCAGTGATGACCTCCACCACTGCACCGCCCTTGTCACATTCAGACCAGTGCACAGTCTCTAATTCCCTCCACTTTAATAAGAAGACGGTATGATGGGGAAATGGACAGAAAGGAGAAGTAGACGTTATTTCATGAACTTGAGTGCTGACCTATTATTTCCAGTAATATCTCCCTTTTATGGGGTTTGTTTTGTGTGTGTGTGTGTCTGTTTGTGTGCTCAAGAGCATAAGTGCACACACTTGCATTATGTATTTTAATTTGATTTGTCTCAGTGTACTTTCATAGACATTGCAGGGTCTAATGGTATTAGCTGAAATCTCCTAGGTTTTGCTTGGAAGTGCCAGTATTTAAGAGTTGCATTGTTATCTATCTACACGGTGGTTATTTGAAGCTGTTTGTATGATCTGTCTCCAAAAGCACCTACACTGTCCATTATGATTGCGATTGCTGTCTGACTTCCCTTTCTTTATGAAATTGCTCAGCATATAAGGATGCACAACACTAATGAGACTGGAAGGGCTGTTTTTACATACTGTAATACCACCCAGAATGTTAAGCTGGGTGATAACAGTACTTGGGATGAAGGTACCCTGATGCGAACTTGAACAAAAACAGCAATTTCTTCACTTAGCAAGTAACTGCTGATTTCCTTCAGTCTCTTACAACTCAGGAAGTGTTTGCCAGAAACAAGATAGTTTAATAGCAGCTTTTATACGGGTTTGTGACCTTTCATTTATCACTATGATCTGTCTGAGTACTGCAACAATTCCTTGGAAGTAGCATTTCTGCATAGTATTACGTTTTTCACTACCTGAGATGGCAGGATATTGGGTAAAAAGTTTGCTTTAGACAAATGTGGATTCATATTGGATTACTAGTAAGGTGTGTTGATTCTTTCTAGTGTATTTTTATGAAAGGCTTGGGTTTCTTTTTATTGTTGTCATCCAGGAGGGACTGAGTTCTCATTTCCTGAGCTCATGTTAAAAGTAGGTAGATATTAAACATTTTAAGTCACTTTCTAAAAGATTTTAAGTGAATTTTGCCAGTGTCCTGGCCAAGCTACCACATTGTGTTCAAGTACTACCTTGTATATCCTCTGAAACTGGGGCATAGGTGTAGTGGAATTATCCAGTAAAAAGAACTAAGTAAGTAATTTACTTACTACCTAATAATGCATGTAATATCTTGAAAAATGTGTGGTGTGCTCTGTCTTTAGGTTGTAGGAGGTTCTGACATGGTAAAGTCTCAAGAATTTTAGTGCTGGAATCAGCACCATTTTCCAGTTTTTAGAATCTGAATCTCACACAGGTGGTTCAGTACTTCTGCCACAAGGAAAGTAAAGTATTAATATATTCCTTATGAGAGGTGACAAATAACATGGTGAAAGATGAGGGTGGTAATCCTATATTCTACAAGAGGCATACTAATATGGATTTGGTCAAGATCTGACCATTAAAGAGGTTAGAATCTACTGGTGAGATGGAAGTATTGCAAACTTCAAGTATTTGGTAGGGGAGGAATGCTTACCTATAGGAGATCAGTTATGAAATCCCAGTGGTATCTGTTTCATTTGGTCTTCTCACATTTAGCTCAATTACTTCAAGATTTAGGTGTTGCGGTAGCGTTGTTGCCTCACAGCAAGATGTCCCATTCGATGCTCAGCTAGAGCGTCTTCTGTGTGGAGGCATGCATGAATGGGCGTGCCTTCGTTGAAGGTTGTGCGTCAGGGTTGGTAACTCGGCATGTAAAAATCCACTACCAAACATTAGCGGACCGGAGTTCCACTGTGGCGACCTCTAACTGGGATAAGCCAAAAGACGCAACAACAATAACAACTTCAAGATTTAACAAAGCCATAGATGACCTAAAATTAAGGGAACGATGACCACACTGATAATAAATGTTATACATGAATCTTGAAAGGCTTAGGCTGATGGTGAATTATGTTGTCTGTTGATTGTTTGTTTTTTTTTTTTAATAAAAAGCCAAACTTCCTGTTCAGAAGAAACTGTTTCTGGAAGGAATAAGCCAACGCAGTTTTACAGGAATGTTGATTGACAGATTATGCTATCCATCCTTCTATCGGTCAAGACCTTTTTTCAAGGGTAGTAGAGGTACATTTGTTGGCATTATGTGTAATGCAGGAAAAGCCCACCTGTGAGTAGCTGAAAGTGCCTAGGCTTAGTGCTGACTGCCAGTGTGTGGATTTGTTTTTTTTTTTTATTTGTTTTCAAAAAAAAAAAAAAAAATCACCCACAGATGATGCCACAGAAGAAAAGAGACATTTTAATTCATTGAACACTTTTGTTCGACACAGGACTTCATCAGAAAGATCTCTTGAAACTAATTTGTACATTAAGGTTCTTGTGTTGCAGTTTAAATTAATGTCCTACTAATCTCTTATTACACAACCAGAACCAATTATTATGAGGAAAAGAAGGGAGCAATTTTGAAAATGCTCCTGCATTGATCTAAGAAAATTGTTGGTGGCTAGGCACATTCTGATGAAATTTGTCCTTTTTCCTTGGCTACCTTGATAATTGCAAACCTTTAACAATTGTTTCTTAGATGCATTACTTTACTATACACAGCTCCGGTAGTAATTAGCCAGTATGCAGTGTACAAATGTTCTCAGTCTCAAAATTATTACCCCTAACATGATCTCCTACTGAAGGCATTAAAAAAGCCAGGCTATTACTGCATGCCAAGGTCCTAACAGTTTGTACAAGATGCTTATGTCTGCTGCATGGAAAAAGGAAAAACAGTGTCTGAGCAAACAGCCTCACTGAGATGGCATGGCTTTATGTCATCCTGTATTTTTCCTAACAACAGTGTTCCAACTTAAAGACTATAAAGTAAGCATTCAGGAATGTTTGTTTAGCTATGCATACATGTCAGTAATGAGGACCATGGTGGTCTGACCTCTCTAAAACTGACATTTACATGAAAATATTCTGCATGCCTTGCTAGTCCGACTTGGTCTTTCTAGTTTTTTTTTTTTTTGCTTGTATGTTTACACATCTGTGTAAGAAATGATTAGATACTTAATACAGTTCTTGTACAACTCAGCATAATAAGACCATGAAAGAAGGGAGAGGGAGATTTCTTTATTATGTTCCTGCCTCTCCTGCTTGTCACATCTTCTGAACATAGTCCCAAGTGTATAATGAAGATCTAAACCTACTGTATATGCTTGTATATTTTCCTTGCTAAATTACTGGCTGAAACGCCATAAATTCAGCAGAATAAAAAATGGGGGAGGGAGTTCAAACAGACATTTCTGAATGCCTGCTTATAAAACTTTTCTTTAGCTTGGCAACTGATGTTTTTGCTTTTCCTCTTCAGGATGAGCTCTACAAACCGTAGGCCATATTAGACTTACTTTCACACAATATTTTCATTTTGTGAATACTCATGTTTTACAAAGAAGTATTGTATTATGGCACATTCAGTAATGCAGGTTATTCATATTTTTATATGTATAGCTATAACGCTGGTCAAACAACTGACTGTATGATATATGTTTTTCTGGATAACATATGAATAAACATTCAGAGGTGCTTTAATTCACCTAACTATTCTAAGTTCATAAAATTATGCTTAAAATGTATCTAAAGTAAAAAAGTATAGCATCATCATTTTTGGTAGTTAATGCCACCCGTCATCATTCTGCATAGACAAAACACCACAACAAAATGAAAATGAACTCATTTGGTTTGCTGGCTCCCTCTATTTTGACCATCATGTAGTAACACTTGTCATAAAAATTCTTTTATTTAGCCCACCTAATTGCCAAAGTAATATCAACAATGTCTGAATAGGTAAGCACACCCTCATACTCAGCATTGATCAGGCCATTTTTTTTTGAGTTCAGTACCCCTCTAGGTTGTATCTCACTAAATGTGTTAAACAATTAGAAAGGCCAGAAGGGCTCCTTACAAAAATAACATAGGGTTAAAGTCCATGAGTTACCAAGAGAGGCAGAAAGCTCTATCCATTTACTCAAGTGTCTTGTAGACTTTTGAGGAGAGATCTTTATCTCACTTGGTGTGGCATTAGAGCCCCCATTGTCCTGGACTTCCTGCATCTCCACAAGTCCAACATATCCACCAGTACTAGGGACCTAAATGCTCTCCAACCATTAGATGGATAGACAGGTTTATATCGCAGCACTTCAGACCCCACCCGGAATAAAATTATCCTGCATGTTATGTAGTATGACTCAGTATCTTCCTTTAAATGTGCACCAGATAACCATATTGGCATTCGCAGATTTACTCGAGTACTTACAGGTAGTATGGCCCTTCCTTTGCAGAATGGAGGTGTGGTCTAGTCAGTGGACTTGTGTGTGTGTGTGTGTGTGTGTGTGTGTGTGTGTGTGTGTGTGTGTGTGTGTGTGTGTGTGTGTGTGTGTGTGTGTGTGTGTGTGTGTGTGTGTGTGTGTGTGGTTGTAGCACTGAAGGCATGGCCGGCCTTAGGCATAGGCCAACTAGGTGGCCACCTAGGGCACTGCTCTAGTAGGGGCACTTTTCCAGTATTTATTTGGTGTAAGTAGACTAGGATGGGGGCACCAGATGGTGTGGTGGGGGGCACCTTGGAGCCCTTCTGCCTAGGGCACCGGTTGACCTAAGGCTACTCCTGACTGAAGGAATTGTCCCTCCCCAAAAAGTGTAGTGACCTCAGATTTAATTATAATAAACAGAAGATACAGAAGGCATAGTTGTAGGTAAGAGGTATGTCAACACTTACCCCAGCCCCCCCCAAATAGTTCTTGAACTACTTCCTGTCACATGTGCATCTTCAGGAAATTACTTTAGTTGTTCTTTGTGTGAGTGGTCTGGCTTTGAAAATTACTGGAACATACTGATTACAGTTGTATAGCAAACTGTCAAAAGGTTGTTTTCTTACATTCCCTTTCCATAACTTGGCCACATATCTTACTTAATGGCTCTGGTTTCTGATCTGGGTGTCTGTAGCATAATTACTTTTTAATGTGTCAACTTATCAGGCAAAATAGCACCTATATCTGTAACAATCAACTGTATATTAGATAACACTGAAATGTTTTTATTCCTTAGGTTGCCAGTCTTCTGCCTGTATCACTGCATTTGCAAAGTATGACCATGGTCATGTTTATTCAAAAGTAACATTTATCTGCTTACCTGCTTGCCATCTATCTGTCTATCTATCTTTTTCAAGATATAAACTGTCCAACTGCTCTCTGACATTTTTTATTCTTTTCTAGGCTTAACATGGATCCCATAGAATACCATACCCACCATAATAGCAGGTATTTTAATGTAACATTTCACCTCCATGAAAGTAAAATAAGATCAGGCGTTTTTTTCATCCTATTCACCATTTGTAGGGTCAGCATGTAGAATGCAATAAATTCACTGTTGTAGCAACAAATGCATTAAATTATTATCTTTACTTCCTCTCAGATGTTTTACAGTCCATCCATATAACTATCTTGAATGATTTTTTCTATTCTCTCTCCATAAGGAATTATTTTTGGAATGTAAATAATTTTCCAAACCTGTAAAGAGGTTTAAAACCGTTATGAATATGAAATAATAATAGAACAGACTTTGCTTGCAAGATGAACAGAGCAAACTGCAAAAACTATGAAGGATGTTCTAGCTTCACCTGTCACTTGTCTTGCCATTATCCATAACCTCATTTCCCCAAATGTCTCCCATTTTACCTCTATCCCTTCCTCTGTCAGTTAACTTCCAGTTTCATATGAGTGCAGTCTAACTGGTTCCATTAACTCGTTTCCAGTTTTCTCCACTTCCACTTCCTTCCTCATGAAAAACAGTCCAGGATATTTCATACCATCCTTTATAAAGGGGAATTCCACTTTCCCTTAATCCTGTAACTCCCAATATCCCCTCAAGCCTACAGGATGTCTCTTTTTAACGTTTCCAGTTTACTTTTGTTGAAATCTCATAAACAGCTCACAACCACTCAACTGTCTGGGTTACTGATTTATTATCTCTGATCAAGGGTCCACTGCAGTGGTGCAGTGGTTAGCATTGTTGCCTCACAGCAAGAGGTTCTCTGGTTTAGTTCTCAGCTGGAGCATCTTTTGTGCAGAGTCTGCATGTCCTTCCTGTGGTTGAGTGAGTTTTAAAGACATGCAATAGGTGTATGTCTGTGTGCATGTGCCTTCTGTGTGCATGTGCCTTCTGTGAAGGTTGGGCTGGCAACTCGACACTGTAAAAACTCCACTGCCAGTCAATCTGTGGACTGGTGATCCACTGTGGTGACTCCTAACCGGAGAAGATTAAAGACATTGCTATGGCTGCCTTCAGGATCTTGGCCACAGACAATAACAACAGTTTGTTTATGTGGTACTTTTCACATTCAGAAGTGTAGGCAAGATCTATCCATATCCAAAATGGTAACATGCCATTTCTGGTACTATTCTTTCAACTGTAGCTTAGGCAGGAGTAGACAAATACATTTTACACTCTAAAGCAGGCTTTCTCAAAGACGTGTTGAGAATTTTCTCCACCACTCTATGCATTCTAAACTATTTCATGCCTCTGCTATAGTCTGCAATCTGTTTCATTTCACTTGTGAATGTTCCCCAAATGGCAGTGAATTTACAGTTCATCCATAGCAGAAGAATATATATTCTGCATTACTTTCATGCATAGCAGAAGAATATATATTCTGCATTACTTTCATCCATAGCAGAAGAATATATATTCTGCATTACTTTCATGCATAGCAGAAGAATATATATTCTGCATTACTTGACCTCTTGAATGATCATTTGTGTTTTCTCACCGCGATGAATTCTTGGAATGTAAACAATTTTTCCAAACCTGTAAGGAGTTATAAACCTGTCAGTTTAGGATACTTCATCCAACTGAATGCTATTTTTCTTAACCTATGAACCATACTGGACTACTGCTCTGGTAGTTTATGACTAACAGCTGACTTATACAAACACAATGCAAACACAGACAACCCCTCCACACGCACACACATATGCTTACACATATATACATGGTGACTGTACAATTTTGTGTTATCCAGATCACAAATCACATGTAAACAATATGATACTTAAGGGCAGGGCTGACACAGTGGTAGAAGATGTATAAAAGGAGGCATCAGCAAGAACACAGTACATGTCACAACATGTGTGCGATAATTAATTCAACCCATTTATTACCTCATAGTTCTGATTGGGCATAACTTATTTTTAGTGGTGGCTCAAAACATAGAAAGTGACAAATGAAAAAAGATTCAGAGCTGCCCTCAGGAAAGCATGGTACTAAGCGCATATGGCAATGTAAGCCATATACCATGATGTGCGCTGAGCCATATAATGTAAGACTAATAATTACTAGACCAACGTTGTGCCATGTGTGTTCAGGAGTGCTGTACACTGCAACAATGCACTGGTTTAAAGAGGGACCTGTTAATGTAGACTATACAGTGAAAGTATGACTGCTTATACATGTAACCATAGGTCTAAAGCTGCAGCTGAAGTCCAGGCATAACCACAGTATCACAGTCAGAATAGATTCAACAGAAAATGTGTGTTTCACAAAGCCCAGCAAAATAGTGCATGACACAGTACTAATCAGGGAGAGATCAGTCCCTAGGGAAAAAGTTCAAAAATAGAGACTGTGACGACCGTGACCTGGCCCAGCAATCAAGGAGCCTCAATCCTCACCACTAACACCAGGGAAGTCATCTCCTAGAGGAGGAAAGGATAACTAATACACACAGTAAAGTACAATTTCCCTTAAGTGCACACAGAGATCACAGTCAGTCTGGGGCTGGCTGCTTCCTTGCTCACCAGGTCCCCAATAAGACTCCCCACTGGCACAGCTATAGGGTCCAGGTCTCAGCCTAACTGGGCAAGCTAGAACCTCCAGTACCCTCTGTGTCCAACCAGTGCTTCATGTCCCTGCCGAAGTAGCTGACACAACACGCACACACTTTGAGATAAGTATTTCTACAACTTCACAGACACTCCTGGGAAAGGCTGACACAGATTCTCCAACTGTGTCCCTTTACCCAGATTATATGGTAGTAATTACTGCCACCACCCAGTTAATAATATCAGCTACTAAAAGGCCCTTAAAAGGGTGTCCAGTTATTACTGTGCAATATTAATATCCAGTGGTAATGTGACTATACAGTCTAAGGCTTATTGGAAGGGCTTAGACAGTAAACTCTATAAATATATAATGTACTCTAAAGCATACTTCATCTCTACACAAACCAGCCACAGGTAGAAGGGTTTAAAAATATTTAATAATAAACAATTAAAACACAAGACACATCTACTACACCACAGAGATATCTAAGAGTTCACAGATCACAAAGAAACTTAAAATAATACAGTAGGACAGGTCTGGTTTAAAAGAAAATGACCTAATTAATCTTTACTAGCTTTAACTATTCCTACAAGATATCACAGTGCTACAAACTTACATGTGAGCATAAGCAGAGTGCTGATAAGTTAGATGTCCAGATCAAAAATGCCCTAGGTCTCTTGTGAGAAATAGAATTTAAACATTACTGAGAAACATGTCTCTTAGGCCCTCCCAAAATTACATCATTTTTGACACTTAGGTTTTCCCAGTATTCATATTGCATCATCTTAACACCTGGTCTGAGTTTTCAGGCCACAAACTGCATTATTTAGCAATCTAACACATTCTCAGAAACTTGCAATAATACAAGACATTTTGCATGTATATGCTAACAGAAACTAAAGCAATAAAAGCACCTTCCACATCTAAATTCTGGTCATAAACTTTAGCCTTAAAACAATGGGCATGAAATCTTCATCCAGCCGCCCTCGGGCCGAATTCTAACATGAAAGGATACAATATGCTTCACTGGGCCAGTAGAGAGCAATGTTGTCACATATTTTGCAGTTCCACATTTCACAGTGTTTTTCTACATTTATAAACACAAGCCTGTATTTTACATTTATTTACACAGTTGATAGAATTATATATTAAATTCTATTTGTCTAGGCTGGCAGCCTTCGCCCATCTCTCCCCAGTCATCACAGAGACCATGATAGGATAGGTATATGACAATCCCAAAGGGAAACTGTGCAAATATGGATTTGAAACAGTTTAGCAGCAAACACCATAAGACAGAACAGCTATAGGCATGCCTAGTATTTCCTGCACAGAAGTGCCCAGCTATGACAGTGACTAAGCAATACATCCATACTAACATAACACACTGTACCAGAGTGATATTTTCCAGCTTGCGTGCTGCTGTGGATACTGCATGGTACACTGTCACAGAAATTAGGATAACATTCAAACGGCGGAGATATGACAAAGCAGTCACAGCAATGACAAGTGCCATGGTGTGCCAACACATATTGCCAGATGTAGCACATCATTATAGAGGTGTCATGGAATCTTCTCACATCCATTAAAAACTGCAGCCAAAATCACACACACACACTCAGAAACATATACCAGGTCTGGGATTAACCTCATAAGTTGTATCAGTTGCTTAATTATATTAGCTATGCTAGTATGACTAAACAGCACTCATGGAATGCACTTCTAAGCACATACTGCAGATGTTCTCAACATTTGGCATGGCAATTTAACCATAATAGGTGCATATAAAAGAAAGAAATGTGACGTATATATGGACATGAACATTTTTTTATGAAAATTTCAATAAAATCAGTGCTACCACAATCCATCAAAAGCACTGGCTATTGCTTCAAACCGTCCTGTGTTACAATGCTAGGCTCACTCTAACTTCCCATTCATCACCTCCATAACTGTTGATGCTGATGTGCCTGAACCTCTCAGAATTCCTTCCATTCCGGAATGAAACAATGGGTAAGAAAACTGCCCAATTAGAATGGAATGGGACAACACTAGTTGCTGAGAGAAGAGGAGGTAGTGGTGGTCATGTATCCCATGCAATAAGATCAGTTGATGGCAACAAGGAGTGTTCTAAATGGTGGTCAGTCTGATTTCTAAGAGGGTGTAATATTCTACATAATAGAGATGACAACAATTTCCCATAGTCCTTGGTGGACTTGGAAGGTATCACCTTTGCTCTTTGCAGTTGGCAAGACCACAAGGCCAAATGGCTAACTAGCTGTCTGGCTAGTCAAGCTTGGACCATCTTGGTCAGTCAGTGATTTAGTTTAATATTCTGCTTTACAGTAATGAGGTCTATGGTCCAAGTTCTGTATGTACAAGATGGTTACTGGATAGCCTCAAGTATCACTGCTGAACTAGTGGGCAGGCTGCTCACCGTGACCATTCTGGAGAAACCTGCTGCCATATGAATCTAGTCAGCTAAGTCTATAACTGGTTTAACTTGATGCAGTAAACTACTCATTTGCTGCCAAAAAGGCCACAATCCATACAGCTGTATCCTTCACATCTTGCTAGACAGTGCTCACCACCAATTGCTGCAAGACAGACAAATTAATTCCACTTTATGCGGATTCATCCACTTCTTTACTTTAGTCTGTAAAGCACATGAGACATATCATATGTACCAAATGCAGCAACAACATTGTAAAAAGAAGTTTAACATCATTCAAACAATTCTCCAAAAAAGGCATTTTCAGTGGCTATTAATGATCTGCAACCACTACATATTCTTGACATACTTTGTCCTTTTATAGTTAGGCAAACAATGCTATGCGATTTCCTCTGTATCTGTGAATCACAACTATGCTCACATCATATACATTTCAAAAGGTTTAGGACCTCATTTTACTATTGAATCTTAGTAGCTCAATATGTAGCATACTTGCCTTTGGTACAGAAGGCTGTGGGTTCTATTTGCACACCAGGTAGTTGGATTTATTTTGCAATACTGACACTATAGTCCAGCATAAGGGGGTTGCTACATTTATGAGTGTGCCACCCTTTGGAAGAGATGTTAAACTAAGGACCCATTTGCCTGAGCTGGTGGTAGCGCAGCTAGATGTAAAAGATCCTGTGGTATCTTTTGAAAAGAGAAAGGGAAGTTTGCTTGTGCCCTATCCAAATTTCCCCTAGTAGTGTAAATACCATCTCAGGTATGCCCTGAAAAGAGGCTATTAGTGTAGTGGGACTAATCCAGTCAACAAAGGATAAAGAAATACATAAAAATACCTAATTTCATTTGCATTTCATTTTATAGTCACTTCTTCTCATTTAGGATCACTGCACTGTACTGGAATTTAGAGCAGTGAATTGCTAACCTGTTTATGGCCCATTCTAGAGAAAGTGCACACTGTGTAGCTTACAATTCGGCTATGAATCCCAGATATTGTTTTCATTTGTTCAGCTTTGATCTTTCCCTTATTGTATTTTATTTTGTTAACAAACCATATGGACATCTGTAGTATGGTTAATTTAGTTGTTGATTTTCACTTAATTGGTTTTATTTTATAACTTACAGCAATCAAATAATAGTTATTACTGGGAAAAGAGAATATCTTTAAGAGCAGGATTCATGAAAGTCTTGCTTTCATTGTAACTAAGTTTCTCCAGTGTAATGCTGTTTGTAAATGGACATGGTTGTAACTTGCCTTTATAGTGTTCAATGAAACACAATTTTCTTTCATCTTTATATACTGAAAATAATTCTATGTACAACAAAAAGTCTCAATCATAATAAACTTTGCCATAATAAGTGGAATAAAGTTACTAAAGTGTTTATATATATGTGTGTTTATCTAAGATAGCTATTGTCATCTCGAGACTAACGTATGGTGTTGCCCTTTTAAGAATGCATGAAGTCTGTCTGTAATACATTATTTTTCCCCCAAGTCATAGTCAATTATGTGAGAGTTGATGAAGTGTTTATATTTATTTTGAGCTGCCGCTTTGTTATGAATGCAGTTACCCATATACTGAAACTGATGGTGCATGCTGACATTGCTAATTTGACAGATTAATATTACTGGGTAATCACTGGTACATGCTCTAAAAGACTTATCTGAAGAAAAACAAAACCAGAGTTAATTCAGATAAAAACAAGACACACATGCCATTACAAATTTAAATACATGCATGGCTGCATACACAAATAAATAAATAAATAAATGGACAAATAATCACAATTTAAAATATTCTCATTTTTGTAGGTCAGTTTGCATCTTTTCAGTCACACAGTCTCACTCTGAGATTGTACAGAGCTGGAGAAAGAGCAAAATATACTTTAAACTGTATTTTTCACATTTGTAGTTTCTCTGAGTTGCAGCAATTTTTAATAAAGTAGTGTTTAAAATATTATATCAAGCAGAGAGATAGCAACCAAAAAGCACATCAAGAAACAATAAATCATGTGAAACAAACCTCAAGCAAAGACAGTTCAGGAAAAACTAAATTACACTACTGAAGGTAAACCATGCAACTCACTTGCAGCAAGTAGTTACACTTGCATAAATAAATAATACCATTTTGTTTTAGGTTCAGATTATAAACCTGAGACATATTTATTTTAGGAGAACTTATTTAATTGACAAACATTACATTCCTTGATCAAGCAGAATTCTATTGGCTGTGAGGATCATTTTGAGTGATAATGCAGTCTGTTTCATGATATACAGAAGGTAAGGGTGTCAAGTATTCCAGGATACTTGGGTGAATCCATTAATGCAATCAATATGAAAAGACATCTGGTCAGCAGTTCTAATCCCATTACTGATTATCAGATATGAGAAAGAATAGCACTGAATCTCCCTTGTGAGGAAGTGTTGTCCTGATATTTTTAACACACTACCCCTAATCTGTCTACCCAGAATCTTGGGCTCCAACTGAAGCTGTATCAATTGTGGCACTTTAATATCAGCACCCGTGGTATCAGCAGTTGAAGGATGTAGGATACTGCAGAGTACTCTGCCAAGTCTGGAAGAAAGTTATACAAACATGTACTCCATACTGTGAAATACTGAAATAATGTGCTGAGGCCAGATGTTAACTCTGATTAAAAGAAACATTGACATCAGGGCCCTAAGCTGTCCTGGCACTCTTTTACCCTGATTGCAGTCACCATCAAGCATGCCATGGTTGATTGTATAACACTCTACTGATACTGTCACTGTAGTGTATTTGGACTATGCCTTGATTATTAAACATTGTTTTGTGTTTTTCCACCTGGATGCCAAGTTATTTGTTGGTACATATATATTCATGCGTATTCGCACATATGCACACACTCAAACACACACAGCAGAAAACTTACAGCTCAATGGAATTTTATGAATCTTGGCATATTTAAAATAGAGTAGAAATTAGGTCTTGTGTAGTTATAACAATAAAGCGGCACAATAAACAATTTTAAGGAATTTGAAGGAAAGTTATGAATATGTGTCAGGTTACTCCGGTAAAGTTCCCAACATTTTTTAATAAGTAATTACTGCTAAAAATACAGCACCCGGATTTAATTTGTGAATAAATATATTCATCTCAGTTCATAGAAAAGAAGTGGTATTTTTGTAATACTGATATATCCAGATCAGTTTTATCATGATAAATTAGGGAAAGGAAATGCACAAAAAAAATGCAGGATAGAAAACTATTTTCAGGGACAGTGAAAATTTGGGATGCATTTCACACCATTTCAAAAATATACACCAAGCTCAGCTTTGTAATTCTTTGTCTTCTTTTTTGGTTGAAAACATTGTTAAACTTTTGGAGAGTCATTGTTAAACTTTTGGAGAGTCAGTTTTAGTGTATGATTTTACCAAATGAAAAATATGTATAAGTATTATGTTTAATTTAAAAAGTATTTCTTAATTTCTAACTGGAAAGTGACTGGTACATTTCATTTAGTATAGCTAAATCATTTTAATATTGTAGCTTAGTGTGGTATTTGTCTGTAAATGAAAAAAAAAAAACAGTATAAGTGAGCCAAATATATGTAAGTAGTGGTGTAAATAATGTTTGTGACCCACAAATGTGTGTATAATAGTGTAAAGAATGTGTATAACGCTAGTGCTGATTTATTTCAATGTAACCACTGTTTTGTTCAGCTGTGTCTGTTCATTTAAAAGCAGAGAGGAGCCTGTCTATGTTAGTCATACCAGCCTAGTTTGTTGAATGTACCTTTGGAAATAATGTAAAAAGAGGGCAGAGACAAGTTGAGTGCTTATACCGGGAAAACGAGGCTTACTGTCCTGAAGAGCTGCTGTAGAAGTGAGAGAAATGAGTAAGAGATTGAAAACCAACAAACGAAGTTGGAATTATATTCCTGGTAGTAACAGTCTCACTCTGTATTTTTGTCTTTCCCTCTGGATTATATCAGGGACTGTTTTCTATGAATATGAGGCTAAACTAAAACTTCTGGTTGTGTATTTTCATAAAAAATGCAAGACTTTATTTTTTGGAAGAATCTGCCTTAGTTGCACTTGTATATAATACATTGCACTGTTTCTGTAAAGACTGGTTGTTTCAGTTGCATTGTTTTCCACACTGGCAGAGCATTTGGACATTTTTGGTACCATATGTTGTTGACAAGGTCCTGAGACCTATTTCTGCTAACATAAGTGTAATTCCTCCAAAAGGAGAGAGAGAGAGAGAGAGTGTCTTGTGGTGTGCTGAGAATGTTGTTGTTTGCTTGTTTGTTTGTGCAGCTATGTTTGGATCCATGTAGCAAGATGACCACAGTGGAACTGTCAGTAGAGCTGAAGGAATGGTTGTTTTAGCCATGTCAATGGCTACCCAAAAGACAGTACTGCTGTTAAAACAGCTGATAAAGCAGGTGGACTTATAAGCGTATTGCATTAGTAGAAAAACTATTATGCCTGAAATCATGTATAAATCTGAGCAGTGTATACCTGTAGTAAAACCTGTTTCAAATGTTGAAAACAAAAACAAATGTAGATATAGCTTGTTTTAACTATAGAAGCAGGAGTCACATAACTAGATTGTGTATATAAGAAGAAAAATATTACTAACAAAGCAGTAGAAGTGATATGCACTCATTGTGATAAGAAATATTATCATACTACTGACTGAGGTGTAAATTGCATTTGGAAATGTAGTCCATTGATCTTCTTTCATTTCCAATTTAACACTTGACATGATAATAAGGAAAGCTTTTCCCCACTTTGAACAGTCATAGAGAGAGAAGAAAAAAGTACTCTTTGATAGACCATTCTACAAGTGTAAGGATGGGAATGGCAGGTGAATATACTTACATACATGCCTCTACCTAATCCCGAAAAAGGATGGGAATGGCAGGTGAATATACTTACATACATGCCTCTACCTAATCCTGAAAAAGTGAGGAGAGCAGTCACCAGATACATTAATTACTGCATTACTATGGCCATGATCAGCTGCTTTCATGAACATTCTGCTCAGACAACCAAAGGTCACTTCTTGTATACAATGCTGATGTGTGATTGTGATGAAAAATGAAAGACATTGTGGTCAGCTTGTTACTCTTGAATACACTGTGACACTTAGCCCATACACATGCATACAACCGTAAGCTATAGCAATAATGGTTTTATGCCAGTTTCAGCATATAATACATTGTATGATGCTGCTTTTTTATCCACAGATAGCTACTGTACCCATAAATTAAATCCATTTTATTGAGTGTGTACACCTCACATGAATGATTGTGATTTCTAAAATGGCCAGAGTAGTTACTTTTATCTAAAGATAGCTTCTGTAGCCATCACCTACAGCCATCTTTGTGTGCGTGCATCTTTCATTTCCGGTTGCAATTTACAAAATGGTCACAGTAAACTTGATCCACACACTAATCCTGTGAAGCCAAATTAATGGCTGTTTAACTTGATCATGACTGAAGTGTCACTCATTTCCCTCCATAGACAGCTCTCTAGTACCTAGCAGATATAGCCATGTTGTTAATGTGCATACCATAGGTGTCTAATTGTGGTAAAATCTTATAGCAACAGTAATGTATTGTAATTTAGTTTCACAGCATACAGATGGTGACAAAGTATTGCAGCTTGCTTCAAACAAATTTGGAAAGCCAGATGAATGACTGTTTTACTTAAGCAAACAACTGTAGGATGAGACACTTTTTTATCCACACACAACTGCATAACCAGCAGTTATAGTTATTTTGTTGACTATGTTCACTTCAGATGTCTGTAGTAAAATGAGTTATGGCTACAGAAATGTATTTCAACATTGTTCCACTCAAGCAGTATACACATTGGTCCTGGAAAGCCAGATTAATGACTGTTTAACCTGATCAAGTTACAGCTGAGTCAGTCACTTTCATTCACAGGAATCCCCTGCATTCAACTGTTATAGCCACTTTGTGCACTTCGTATGAGTGATTGCAGTAAAAAATAGCCATACACTTGTTTTCAAACAGGCATAGAGCAGCCATGCTAAACCATGGCAACATGCTTCTCATAAATATGCACTAGTTGTATAAAGCCAGATTAACCTGAGAAAAATACTTTGAAGCTCTGCATAGATGTTTCTTTTAAAAAAGATATTCAGTGAGTTGACACACATCTCATTGGTTAAGCCTCATATCCCAAATGGAGCTAGATCTATTCCTGAGTCAGATGCTTTCAACCACAAGCAGCCCCTGCATCCAGCAGTTGTAGCCACTTTGTTGACTGTATAACCCATGGATGTTTGCAAATTTTGAGGGCCTTTATTAGGTACGACAATACCAGGTTCCCCTTTTTTGAGACTAGGAAGCTTAGCTAATCTAGAAAACTTGTGTCAAGTCTAGTATCCCACCTGTGACCCACAGGGCGACATGACTTCAAGTCTAGTATCCCACCTGTGACTCACAAGGTGACATGACTAACAAGAAATAGAGTACAAAGGATTAGTCCAGATGAGATCACTTTAGCAGATCTAGGAGACTCTCTCTCTCTCTCTCTGATGCAATCATTATGAGAGAAATAAAGATATGTTGTTTCAAGTAGTTTATTCAGTTAAGTAGGCAGATGGACAAGATGAACACTATTGTCAGCAGTTCCTTTTTCTATCTGTGCATATGTCTTTTATGCATATTTAAATGTTATTTTTCTATGGTCTTCTTAGCTATTATCTTACAGGATCACAGCCCCCTTACCATTCTGACTGGTATCCTCTTGAAATAAAAATTACATGTATGTCCTACCACTTTAATGTCACTGCCTCTGTAACTAGTTCAGACATTTCAAAGTTCTGTTCTTTTAAACAGCTTCATTCACAATCTACACATTGCTTTAGTAGCTTTCTTAGAATCATAATTATCTCAGACGTATTCGGTACTAACTTTGTAACATACATTATTCCTTGAAACCTCTGTGATGCTTATTTCTGTCTAGTTTTTGGCATTTGAAAAACTGCTGTGTTTTCTTTTTCTAAATCAGGCTTCAATCCTCCTTATACAAGGCCATGATTATGTATTTTAGAGTTGTTACTGTTGCTTTTTATTTGTTTTACCTACAGTAAAAATTATACTGCCTTAGTTTATGTTGCACTTGTATCAATCTCCTGTTAGTTTTTTTTATTCATGACGTCACAATAACAAATCATCAGATATGTGTAGAGCACATTCCAAGCCTTCAGCTACCTTTTCAACAGCACTTGGGAATACCTTTGGTGCTGATGGATTGCCAAATGGAAGTACAAAACAACTGCACTTGCTTAATTGCACATTATATGCATACATTCTGGAGCTTTCTTCCATTAACTTTATCTGAAAATTCTTGAATTGTATCTAGTATTAAAAAAAAAACTTGGAACTCGACATTGCTAAGGCCGCTATTTCAACTGTAAGCAATGAGTAATGTTTGCTGTTAATTACTTTATTTAGATCTTGTGAATCAACATAAATTTAAATTATGTCTTGTTATACAAGAGCAGCCATACTATTTACCCATGCTGGTGTGCTTGTTATTGATTAGTTAATAAAGGATACTTATGTTTTTAATTTGCTTTAATTCATGCTCATAGCTACTCCCAAAAATTACTGGCACTTTCCTTGAAGCATATATCACTTGCATAGTACCAGAATGCATTTGTATAAGATATTCTCCGAGCAGACATCCTATGCCTAATTGAGTCATGAATAATTTAACTGTTATTGCTTTGTACAGTATTTAAGATGTCTGCAACTTTGCAACTGCTCCTGAATGTGTTTATTTTATTTATTCATTTGCATCTGGGTAATTCCATTTTACACAAGTGTCCCTTTTCAGAGGAGACCTGGGAGCACTGTCTGATTAAGTGACTTGCTCAGAGTGACACAGCAGGCAAATGGAGGTGTATGAAATCAAACACTGCACCCAAGGCTACTGGAAGCAGCTTGTTAACAGCTCAAAGCCGTAATCCACTGTACTCAGTGTCAGATAAATGTTATGTCTGCATTCACTCAATGTTTTTCATGCTGTCAATTTGTTTTACCATTCCTAATTTTACAGAAAATCAAATGACCCATAATATTAAGTGAATTAGTTTGCTATAATTTGAAAGTTTGCATTCACTCATTTTTCACACTGTGTTTTATCATTTGTAATCTTCCAAATACCAAATGGCCCTTGTAACTTAAGTGATACAATCTGTAACAGGATATTGTACCTTGTATTTTCATACTTGTGTGTCAGTAGTTTTGACTATGGCTTTACCAGGTGCACTGAATCTATAGCAACATGTGCACATCATTTTTTTTTTCTTCTGGGCCTTTTAGTCTCAATGCTTCACCAGGATTTAGACTTTAGATGTAATATTACACACTAAATCCATTTATTTATTTTGCATTTGTTTACCTGGATAGTCTTACTGGGCAATGATATAACCCAATTTCAGTAGATTATCAGGGAGAAAAGCTTCAATGCAAAAGACATCACTACTATGAAATACAGGTGATAATAGCAATATTAGACACTTTAAAAATTAGGAAAACTTTAAAGTGTAAGAAGCATGTAGTACAAGTAGTTTTGTAGAATAACAGGGTGTAAAAAGTATATAAATTAACAGAAAATGTTTATGATCTATGTTATGAATGAAACACATTCCAGGTAGTGGATAGAATTACACAACATTCAGAATAAATTCCTGTACCAGAATTGCTTTACAATATGAGAAACAGTGCATTTTGAATGGGCGGTATATATTTTATAGAAATAGTGTGATTCTGAAAAGGTAATTTAATAATGCAGAGAAAGAGATATTTATTTTTTTATTTTAATTTTTAGTTTAAAATTATATATTGTCTTATTAATTTGTAATTTTTGCCAGTAATCTAACTTCCACCCTTGTTTCATTGTTTCTGCCAGTAATCTGACCTATTCCCTTGCTTCACTGTTTCTGAAGAGTTTGCATATTTCAGCGTATAGACACTTTTCACTTACAATTAACGTGTTTATATATTTCTGTTTAACATCATACAAATTATATTGAATACACTTGCCCTCCATATATGCACCTTTTAAAAATTATTCTTTCTGCCACAGCTTTTGTTAAATAGATTATGCATGGAACACTTTTTTTTCAAGTTTACAGACACTCCTAGTACATGACGTTGAAATTTCATTTGTGCCATACTTTCTGTGTACTTCACATCTCTCTTTTGCATTGCCATTGCTGTTTATCATTTTATTTCTCATTTTCACCTTTTTGACATTTTTTGCATTTTTTCTTGCACATGTCCCATTCCTCTGTCATTTCCTTTAACTTTATACTTGAAATTTCATTTGCTTTGCGTGTATACATATTTAATAAGGTCAAATCTGCTTCTATTAATACCACGTCATTTTTGCTTCTTGTATCACAAACTGTTAATCTTGCTCCTCACAAAATTCAATAGCTTTTTTTGGCTTAGCAACATAAGCATATATATCTCTACAGGATCCTATGTCCTCATAAAAAATAAATTGCAAATCTGTGGCTGTTCTTTTTTGACTTACAATAATTTCTGCACTTTTTTTCCACTTACTAAAGTTTTATCTCTGTCCTCCTGAAGCAAGGTAAAAGTTTCATTTCCAGAAATATGCTGCATATGGCACAATGTAACATTTCAGAGTTCTCAGCTATTCAACTGACAGTAAAGAAGTAAATTTGAATTTCTGGATCCAAAACTACCATATTTTCCTTAAAAAGAGTTGATAACTAGAATGTACTGGAAAATAAACGTGCCTATGTCCTGTCATATTCACTATATAAAAAGAAGGACAGAGATGATGTGATGTCTAATACAGAAAGAAAGTCATTCACCAATTGAGCTCATCTGCAAATGTTTTACCTGGGTACAGGCAAGGGTAGACATGCCAGAAATTTCAGTTTCACACAATGTTTGTGTATTATTGACATGTGACAGATGCAGGAAAGCAGATAATTTAATGTTGTTTCACTGACTTTCACTAAATAAGAGAATGGCAGATTAATGCAGCAGTTAAACTTGTAAATTTAACAATGCTTGGTTCTGTACTTTGGGTTCCTGGCTGCAATACCTTTTATACAAAATTTACATTACCACCATGTGTCAGAGCAGATTTTCAGTGGGTGAGCCACTTTCTATCCATGTCCCACATACTTGTCATGGGTCTGTTTACTCATCGAAGGTTCTTTCCTTGAACCTCCGATGAATGTAAACAACACATCAAGCATTCATTAATCGAATGCTCACTTCAGCAAAAGTGTGAGATGAGGAAAGTAACTAATTGGCCAACATTTCCCCAGTCTCACACACCGTAGTATTTCAAACCCAATGCACACCCCCACACTCCCCCTAACTATATATACCAACTGCAGGACCACAGTACAGTGGGGAAGAGGGCAAGAAGTTGGCTAACATCAGGAAATTTGCCCTTTTCTCCACTGTAGTGTGACCCTGAGTGGGTTTGAAATACTGTGGTGTGTGTGGCAGGGAACTGTTGGCCAACTAGTTACTTTAACTAGCTCAGCATTTTCACTGAAGTGAATGTTTGATTAATGAACGTTCGAGGTCTAGTGTTTGCTTGTCGGAGGTTCGAGGAAAGAACCTTTGAGTAAAGATAGACCCACTTGTCATGGCTAAATTAGAAATCCCTACAGTTGCTTGTATGCTAGTCAGAATGTTAGAGAGAAGGTGTGCATGTTTGTGTATGTGTGTCTGTCTGCAGCTTATGACAGACTGGTTCCCTATTCACAGTCAGTGCCTTTGTCCTTTGCCCATATGTGCGATGATAGGCTCTGGTTCTGCTGTGACTTTGAATTGTATAAAGCAGGTACTGACCTTGGCTATATTGTATTAATTGGCTGCAGGCTAGTGGGGGCTGGTTTTTTTTTTTTTTTGTAAAAAAAAAAAATTGTAAAAAAAAAAAAAAAAGTTGTTCTTCTGGTATTTAAGCCCTAACATTGAGAGAGTTTCTGTCTATACATACTGAGCAGAGTGGATGAGAGGTGTTGACTCCAACTCTTAGCTGAGATATGTAAGTTTCCTGTTTTTTTTTCGATTTACTGTTTCTAGCAATTTATATATAGCACTTTTATTGTAATCTGCATGGGTAACTGATTTGTTTGCAGTTAAAAGCATTCTGTATCTTTACAAATCTTTATCTATTTAAAAACTTTCATTTTGTGGCTTTCTGTATGCTTTGTAGGCTAATAGCTTTAGTATTTGTCCTAGTTCAGAATTGTTTGCTCTGGGTTTGTTTGTTTATACAGTGATTGTTCAAAGCACATGAACAGGCCATCTTGAATTAGCTGAAGCCTTTCTTTACCTTGGCTAGATTGTATTAATTGGCTGCAGGCTAGTGGGGGCTGGTTCTTTTGTGTTTTTGTAAAAAAAAAAAAAAGTTGTTGTTCTGGTATTTAAGCCCTAACTTTGAGAGAGTTCCTGTCTATACACACTGAGCAGAGTGAATGAGAGGTGTTGACTCTATCTCTTAGCTGAGATATACAAGTATCCTGTTTTTTTTTTTCGATTTATTGTTTCTAGCAATTTATATATAGCACTTTTATTGTAATCTGCATGGGTAATGGAGTTGTTTGCAGTTAAAAGCATTTTGTATCTTTACAAATCTTTATCTATTTAAAAACTTTCATTTTGTGGCTTTCTGTAGTGCTTTGTAGGCTAATAGCTTTAGTGTCCCTACCCGCCCTCCCTGTTGGTGTCTTGGTGTTATACTTGGTGTCTTTGCAGTTGCCTGCCCCTACTGTAGATCAGATCTGGGACACTCCTCCGAGTCTAGTGTCATTAGCTCTCTCTACCTCATACAGAGAGAACATTTGATAGGGCCTTCTGTTTCTCCTTTTCCCTTTCTAAAAAAAAAATGTTGCCTGAATTTCCTTGTGTTCTGACTGTGCTTCTCAAGTATTTTGGAAATGTAGAGTATATTTTACAGCATTTATTATAACTGTAATTGCCTTAATATTGCTACAACTCAAGTGCTCTAGGTTG
This sequence comes from Protopterus annectens, assembly GCF_019279795.1. Taxonomy (NCBI): domain Eukaryota; kingdom Metazoa; phylum Chordata; order Ceratodontiformes; family Protopteridae; genus Protopterus; species Protopterus annectens. Next base: position 750,213,997 of record NC_056748.1, read on the forward strand.
CACTGCATCTGAAGTGTTTGTATGTTTTAGCTGCTTTTCTGTATATATAGACTTCTCTGTATATGTAGACTAGCTACTTATTCTGCTGTGTTACTGCCTCTTAAATCGTTTTCCAGTTGTGCACTTGCCTTGCTTCATTTAAAAAGTTTTAAATTGCTAATTTTGTAGAGTTTTAATTGCATTTACTGTTTAGGACTACACACTCAAGTGTATTAGCCTTTTCTGTGTTTATTTACTGTATTATTGCATTGTTTAGCCTGTTTCAAAAAAAAAAAAAAAATATATATATATATATATATATATATATATATATATATATATATATATATATATATATATATATACTATCTTGTTTGCTCGTTTCCCACCTTTTCTAGCCAGTCCATATCCCAGGCTTTGCTTGTCTCAGGACTTTATTTTCTGTGCTCAGAGGTATCCAGACCTTGCTGTGGTAGAGGGAAGTCCTACTGCCTACCAGTGGGACTGGTGAGCATTGTACTGCCTATCTAACGTTAGAGGAGTGGTTTCCAGCTCTGAAATTATAATTTTATTAGCCTTTTTGGGCTGATTTCTATCCCTTTCAACTTTCTGGCTTAAAAACACATGTGTTTTCACATCGTGCAGTACTACGAGGCTACAGTTAAACTATTCCAGGTGCCAGAAAGTCTGCTTTTCAAAATTTCCCTTAAAACTAGCTGGTTTCTCAGTAGTAGCACTAAAATCTGAAACCCTGTGACTAGCACTTGCTCTAGAACCTGCTGGAAAGCACTAGGAAGCCTGAAACTGATACAAGCACTCAGCTCTCCTTGTCAATAAGGAGAAATTAATCATAGGCACTAAACAGCCTAAAATTGCAAAGTACCTTGCAAAGGTAAGGGAAAACAGCTCTTAAACTTTACAAAAAAGCACCTAAACAGGCGTGTCCAAGGGTCAGCTTCGGATGATTTCTCCTGTCCACCTGGTGAATCTGGGCATACTGGGGCAATGCAGCAACTGCCTCATGTACACAGACAATCCTCTCCTCCTACCACCCAACACTACAACCTGCGAGAGATGCACTTACATAGCCAAACTGGAAGCAAAGCTCTCTCCGGTCAAGATTGTGCTAGACAGTCAAGAGGAGAAGGCTAACACCTGCATTACACCTCTAGCAAATCATAGTCCTTCAAAACCCACACCATCAACACCCACACATAGCAACACTAAACCCGCATATGCAGAGGCCTTTAACATTAACCTGCCCAAGCAACAAGGACCTCCGAAGCCAAAACACAAACAAACACCAGTCACAACCAAAGTGACACATAGCTCACAACACCAATGTGCCACCCAACAACAGCCCCTAAGGCAAGACAATGTATCCAACACTCTAGTCATAGGTAACTCTATAGTCAGGCACACTGATATCCCACTCACCAGGCTGAACAAGGAGAAAATTACAGTCAGCTGCCTGTCGGGTGCCAGGATCCGCCACATAACGCATGCACTCAAGTCACTCCACAACAAGTACAAATGCGACTCTGTCATTGTCCATGCTGCAGTGAATGACTTGAGATGTACCTCCCTGAACTACATGAAAAGAGACATGGAAGAGCTCTTGGATCATGTGACCCAGGCAGGTATGACCCTAGCCCTGAGTAGCATCCTGCCTTCACCCAGAATTATACCACAGTATAAGGACAAAATGATTGACTTCAACAATTGGCTAAGCTTCTGGTGTCATTCAAAGAGGATCCAGTATTTGTCTGCCTGGGAAGACATAATTGACAAACCACGATGCTTTGCCAGAGATGGTCTGCACCTGTCACCCCTGGGATTCAGGTTACTGGCTAAAGCTCTTGCCACCCCTATAGTGCCTTTTTAGGCAAGGTTCAAAGGATAAAACCACCACTGTAACAGATACAAGCATGCAAAATCTGAAGGTAGTGTTACTCGATGCTAGAAGTCTAAACCTCAACATGCACTCTCTCGAGGCTCTCCTAAAAATGGAGAACATCTATATTTGTGCAGTGACTGAGACCTGGATCAAGGCTCCAGAGAGCACCCTTGCAATACCAGGCTACAATTCTTACCACACTTTTCGGCCACAAAACCAAGACTGAAACAATAAAGGTGGAGGAGTGTCCATATTCTTCAAGGATATTCACACCTCCAGGCTAGTTGCCCAACACAATGCATCTGAAATTCTCCAGGTGCAACTAACACTAGGTAAGACTGCAATCCAAATTGTAGCTTGCTACAGATCCCCCACCATACCCCAAGATTCTCACTACACCTTCCTAAACATACTGGAACATATTAAGATATAACCAAACACCCTAATACTGGGTGATTTCAACTACCCTGCCATTAATTGGGAAAACTACTTGGGTACCAACTCCTTTTCCCAATGGTTCTTGGAATTCATAAATTCCAATGTCCTGGATCAACTAATCCATTGTCCCACCAGGGGCTCCAATTTCCTAGACCTGGTCATTACCAACTTGGGAGATAGATGCTCCACACCAGTGGTCACCCCCTCATTGGTCAGGTCTGACCATAAGCAAATCACTCTTGACATCCACATCCCACATCCCACCCCCACCCCCCAGTAAGGAAAACTCCTTAAAAAACTACTGAAGTCAGAAGTGACAAACTTCACAACACCCACGCAGATGGGATTTGGAAGTTCGACTGCAGAATCCTACACTAAGGCACTGTACGAGCACATCCACTCGTGCATGACTCATGCCATCCCAAATAGAACCAAGATGCTCTTCTCCAAAAAAAGGAAGCCAATCCCCTGCTATAAACAAACTATACAACAGAAGGAAGAAACTGTTTCAGAAAAGAGGAAAATCTCAGGATGCAAAAAACTCCCTCGCCAGCCTCAGCAAGAAGCTGAGATCCCTCATAAAATCCTCAAAAGCTAGTTATGAAAATAAAATTGCCAAGGATTCCAAAGACAACCACAAGGCATTCTATAGTTATGTCAAGAATCTAAATGGCAATGCTCAGATCTGCTCTGAGCTACAACAAAATGGCATTAAATATACTGATCCCAAGAATATTGACTATCCTGGCAGATCGATTTAGTGCCAACTTCACCCCCCTCTCACCCTATAAAGGGCCCTTCTCAATACCAAAAGATTGCCAAATTCTGATAATCACAGCCACACAGGTAGAAACAGCACTCTCCAAAGCTAAGCATACAGCATCCATGGGGCCAGATGACATCCCAGGCTGTGTACTACATGAACTACAAAATTAACTGGCACCCCACCTAAGTGTCATGTTTAATCATAGCATCACCTCAGGCTTCGTGCCCACTGAGTGGCGCACAGCTACAGTTATCCCGCTGCACAAGGGTGGATCCACCTTGGATCCCGGGAACTACCGTCCCATCAGTCTGACAAGCCTGAACTGCAAGGGCATGGAACGCATTGTCATGGAACTTATAAACAAAGACATTGGCAACCTTCAAACACTGAACCCCACCTAGTTTGGGTTTGTGAAGGGCCGATCTTGTCTTCTGAATCTGATTGACTTCTTCGAATCAGTCTCTAGAGCTGTGATCGAGGGTAAGGCAGTCCACACAGCCTATCTGGACTTCGCCAAGGCCTTCGACACCATCCCCCACTCTAGAATCATAGATAAACATACTAAGCTGGGCATAAATCCCTACATCATTCGATGGGTTGCCAACTGGCTTACTGACAGAACCCAGACTGTAAAAGTAGCCGACTCCAAATCTAGCTCCAGACAAGTGACAAGTGGAGTACCTCAGGGTTCAGTCCTGGGACCACTTTTGTTTGGCATCTACTTCTCTGAAGTACAGGCCAACACTAAGGGACTCTGGCTAACAAAGTTTACAGATGACTGCAAACTGGGAGCCATTATTGAATCCCCAAATGATGTGGATATTCTACAAAAGGGCCTTACAGAAACAGATGCCTGGTGCCAGAGCCATGGGCTCAAGCTCTTCACCCAACTAGTCCAGTCAACAACTAGGATAAATAAAAACTCCAGCGAGCATACTACCCTGGATTGGATACTAGTCAGTAAGAGCCCCCAGTCATATATAACAGGTTGCTTATCAGATAGCCTCAGTGATCACTCCCCAGCATTCCTACTGAAAAAATACCTATACCAAGCTAAACCTGTCGTCTACCATCAGATATGTAAAAAAATAAACTTTAACCCACTCACATTCATCTCATCCCTCAAATAATGTAACTGGCATCCCTCAAATAATGTAACTGGCATCCTCTAAAGTACCTCAGTCTTGATGACGCAGTTGAATTTTTTAATACTACCTTCCTGAGCATCCTTAATTACCATGCCCCATAAGACTTGCTAGAATCAAGGCACAACCCTCCCCATGGCTACAGAAAACCACTAGGTCAGAAATGAAAAACAGGAATAAAGCCTGGGAGCACTGGCACTAAACCAAGACCCTCTCAACAAGACAGAAATTCCTAGAACTATGCAATAGAGTCAAAAAGCTAATAAAACAGGACAAATTCCAATACTACCAGTCTGCCCTAGACTCCTCCGAACACAACCCCAAACAATTCTGGTCCTCCATAAACTCCATCCTCCACCCAGGTAAAGTCAGTACCCCTCCTCCTAACATCCCTCAAAATATTGCTACCTCATTCAACACACACTTCACACAAACCATACTATCACTAGCTAAACAACACAACCCCCTCCCCTCCAACCCACACCTTCAACTACTAATCTCCCCACTGCCTTTTCTTTTTCTCCTGTACCTACCTCCAACATAAAAGAACTCTTAACTAAACTTAAACTCACCAAATTAGCAGTAGACAACCTCCCAAGTGAATACCTACAAATCGCAGCTGATGCTCTGGCCTACCCAGTATCCATCTTGATTAACCGATCTCTGTCAGAAAGTTATGTTCCCACACTGTGGAAAGTATCACATATAATTCCCCTCCACAAAGGTGGACCCTCCACAGAACTAACCAGTTACCGCCCCATAGCTATTCTCTCTCCACTCTCCAAAATACTAAAGAGATGCATGCACTCTCAGGTCTCAGACTACCTCCTTATTAACAACCTCCTTTCCAATACTCAGCATGGTTTCCGACCAAACCATAGCACCACCACTGCCTTACTCTCCTTTACTAACACTATACTTCAGCATAAAAACAATGGTTATCTCTCCTCTGCTACTTTCCTAGACCTATCTAAAGCATTTGACATGGTCCCACACAAGCAACTTATCTCTGTCCTCAGTAACCTATCCTTCTCACAATCAGTCACCAACTGGTTTCAGAGTTACCTGTCTGACCGCCAACAATCCGTTGTATGGCAGAATGATATATCTCCCAAACTACCTGTCTCCATATGGGTTCCCCAAGGATCCATCCTTGGACTCCTACTCTTCTCTGTTTTCACAAATAATCTAGCCTCTGCCACCACACATGGCACACTCATACAATATACAGATGACTCGACCATCATCTGCTCAGCCCAGTCCCTACCCAAACTGCAAAAAGTCACACAGGAAGCCTTTTCCTCTGTTGAAACTTGGTTATCCGATGCCCAGTTAATACTCAACCCAAACAAAACTAAACTACTCATCTTCCAACCCACCAAACTTACTCAAAACAACTCTCCCTTTAACATCACAGCAAAAGACAACACCACTATATACCCAACTGAACACACCAAATTTCTAGGAGTGGAAATAGACAATAAACTAAAATTTGACATTCACATATCCATGACCATAAAAAAGTCCACAAAAAAATAGGAGCGTTATACAGAAATAAGCAATTTCTCACCAAAGCAGCAAAGATTTCAATAGCAAATTCCCACCTTATCTCCACCCTACTTTATGCCTCAACAATATATACCAATCTAAGACAATGCGATCTAAACAAGCTAGAGACCTGCTACAACAAAATTGCCAAATTCGCCACAGGGGCATCCTACCGTAGTCACCACTGTCTCTCACTTGCTGAACTGGGCTGGCTTGAACTCCCTCACCTCCTTTAGTGGTATCAACTCTCACTCGCCCACAAACTAGTAAACCATCCACTAAATGTCCTATCCCTCCAGAATCTACTCCAACCCTATTGCACCACCAGAACACTAAGATCCAGCAACAAAAATCACTTGCAGATCACTAAAGCCAATAACTCTGTTGGTGAAGCACTATTCTCTTGCACCATAGCCAAATTATGGAACTCCCTCCCACCCACAATTACCTCCGTACCATCATGCAACCACTTCAAAACTATACTAAAAGCGCACCTAAAAACATGCTGGCTATGCTCTTGCAACTCCCACTCTAATATCACCCACCCCATCCAACCACTACCTTTCTTTCCACTCCACTAACTACCTTGATTATAGCAAGCTCAGATGCTCATAAGCCTAGTACTTATACAGCAGGAACTTCTTATTTTAACATTTGTTAATGTCTGTTATGTACTTCACAGATAAAGATTCTAGTTGTCTACTGATGTACTATGTTCTTCATCTGTAAATATGTTGTAAGTAATTGCTATGTAAATTGTTAATCGCTATGTAATCCAATGTAACTACTGTCTGTTTATTTTAACTGTGGAGCTTTTCTCCCCGGGCCTCTGCTGAAAATGGACCTACGTCCAGTCGGACACTCCCGGTCAACAAATTTAAATAAGTAAATAAATAATGCCAAGAAATGTATAGTTATCCTCTATGGAAAAAAACATGTACCCATAAACTATCACATAGGTGGCAGGACACTAAACATTGAAAGTGTGATGAGAGACTTGGGGACACAAGTAAACAGTGGTCTCACTTTCGATAACCACATTGCCACAACAGTCAGGAAATCCTTCTATGTGGCACACCTCATCACTAAGGGCTTTTCATCCAGAAAAAAGGAGGTCATTGTCCCACTGTACTTATCCCTCATTAGACCCATTATAGAGTATAATGCCCCATTTGATATGTACCTCACAAGACATCTGCAACAGCTGGAAAGGCTACATAAATACCTCACTAAAAGAATCACAGGCCTAAAGCAGATGCCATATGCTGACTGTCTAAAAAAACTCCAGCTATACTCTGTGGCATATCGTCTACTCAGAGGCCATGTCAAACCCTGAGCTGTTGGACATGCTCCACTTAAAGAAATCCCAATCCCCCCAGGGATCTAAACCTTATCATCACAATGAACAAAACATGCTGGAGGGATAGGTTCCTGACCCAAAGACTCCCCATACTCTGGAATAGACTGCCCATACATGTCAAGCAGAGCGCCTCATTGGCCCTCTTCAAAAGGAACCTTGATGATTGGTGGGAGATAGGAAATTCACCCCAGGGATCATGTCAGTCACCCTGCTAGACAGGGGCCCAGAGAAGTAAATATTGTGGGAAGAAATTTCCAGGGAATTGTTATGGCTAGGCTTACATCGGCCTTAGGGCCGATAGCCTAGTACCAACCTATGAACCTATGAAAGAAAGTCTGACAGGCACCTAAACAAGCATGATAAATGTATGGCTTTTGATATTAAGGTCTGTTATTAATGGCACATAACATTCCCTTAAGGTTTGTATCAAGATGTTGGATTCCTCTGGTTGTCCATTATTAAAAATAAATATATCGGCAATAAAGCATCCAAAAATATCACATTACTGAAGCCATGGCTTTTTAACTGGTTCTCCTCTTTGTATGCTAAATATGCACGTGCATAACTTCATGGTATCTCAGTACCCCTTATTGTCAGAGAATATTCTTCACTTGCTATGATCATGTTATTTGTTATAAACTCCATCCTTAGAGTATTAAAGCATCTTTCTGGAATACTTTAATTTTCTTTTCTTCTTTAAGAAGCACAAAATCTACTAAAGCAATTATAATTTATGTAGGGGATTCTAAATAGGATAAAAAATTGCATAATATCCATCTCAATCCCTCCAGACCACCTTTGTGGCAAGTACTCCTATATAAGGTATTTTTATCTGCTGTAATAAAATGACTGATAGTCTTTATTTCTAGTGCATTTAACTTTTTAAGGACATCTCCTGAATCCGGAGTAAAACCTGGTATTTTCTAAACTAATGGCTTCAGTGTATGAGCTAGAAAGTTAGAAATAGGCTCTGTAATATAACCAGATGTCAAGACGGTATGTTTCAAGGGTGGATTTTTCAAATGTGTATATACTTTTGGGATGCCATAGAAGTAAGTCCACCTAATAAGAGATGTCTGAAAATACCTATAAAGTTCTTTCAAGATGGTTCTGTTACATAGTCGGTTCTCTAACAACATTTTATATTGGTCATTAATAAATGTAATAAAGTCTTTACTTTTCTATGTGTAGTTTCATCTTCTAAAAGAAAAGGCAGTGCCATTTTATACTGCTCTATATGCATAACTACTCTGGCCCCTCCCTTGCCTGCTTTTTCTTATTTCTAAAATAGCTTCACACTATTTAAAACCTGTTTCACATTTTGTTCAGGTTATCAAACCTCTTAACTTTCTCCAGATTTTATTTTCTTATTTCATTTTCCCATGTTGTTTGAAATAACTGAACAGTGTGGTGTAATAGGGGTGTATAGACTATTTGGAATAATTTTTCTTTGACACTCTTTATTAAATATTACTTTTAAATTAAGAATTCTTATACAGATTAATAAATCTAACAACAAAGAACAGACATTACAAACATATGATGGCACAAAAGTCAAACCATAACTTAACACATTCATTTCATCATCAGTAATTTCTATACTAGACATATTAATAACATTCTTAATATCATTTAACTGTACATGTGCTTCTATTTTTGTTGGTCTATTATCTTCCCTTGGGATCATGGAGCTTTTTTTGGAATTGCTCCACCCCCAAATGCTGTTCTCCTGCTACATCTGCATAAGTTCTGTTTCCAGAGCTGCCTCACTCAACCCTTTGTGTTAGGCATAACACGTGGGTGGGGTATACTTAAGTCATTGTACTTTCCTTTGAATTTAACTTTGTTAAACCAATTCCCCTCCAAGGACAAACTTGTATCCATGTTGTGACTGACACCATCACTCACAATGCCTTTTAAATTACCTGCTGCTGCCTCAGCGTTCTGTTCCTGCTCTTTCTATGTATCTTAAGCAGTGTCTGTCCCACCAACATAAACAGTCTCATTAAAAGTCTCTTTTCTAAAGGGTTTGGATTTCTTTCCCTCATCACTTTTCTTCCAGCTAAAAATACATCCTAATACAGAGTCTATTTCATCACATTTAAACTTTTTTATCTTTACATTCTTTAACCTCTCATTCTCTTCTTTCACATTTTTCAAAAATATATAATGGTATTATTTATACTTTGCATAATTTTGTCATTTCAGTAAGTCCTGTTCCAGAGATAATATTTCGTTTTTTAATAACTGCATTTTTAAATCTGAATATTTCAATGTTAATTTCGTATATGAAAAGTAAGTTTCTAAATGAATTACATTCTATTCCTTTAGAAATTGTTCTGTCCATAGTTAGGCTGGTTCAAAACTTGCAGTCCACTTGGAACCTTCTTGTATTTAAGGTAAGCCAATAAAAACAAATGTCTGCCACAGTATTTTTTCAGGTGGATCTTCCACTCCATTTTTGCAAACAGGGATATGTTACCTTCATTGCTATCAGCTGATGTAGAACTTCTAAAACCTTCCATGTCCATATTAACTTCAAATTAGAAGTTCCTTTAGAATGAAGCTATGTGTTGCATCCATTAGAAAATACATTCCCCCAGTCTCTCCTTCTTAGTGGAATAATAAAAATTACACAAAAAAACACCCACATAGACGACAAAGCCATTGTACAGGAAAAATGTGGCAATGGATATTAGTTTTGTAAGGTCTGTAATTTATTTGACATTCTTGCAGTCTCAGTTGTATGGTTAACTGTTAGCTTAAATTTTTTATTCTGTATGTGGCTTTGCCTTTTAAATGGGTGTTTTTGGAGTTTTTAGACAAGTTTGAAAATTGGAACAGTCATCAAGTGTTGAAAAAATCCCCTCTAGCTCTGTTTCCAAGCAATGCTGTGCAGCAAGAGTTTCCAAAGCTTGAACGCAGATGTTCATAGAGAATAGCGGCATTAAGCCTTCCAGTTCTGCAAGAACAGTGAAAAAACATAGATACATTATTAGTTCGGAGATCAACCTAATAATAAGTCTAAAGTCTATAAACTGTTGAAAAATGTGTAAATATTGATGCAAAAATCTGATTTTGATGTGAAAAACCTGTGACCTGTGTAATACAGGCTGAAATATTGTTTTAAAATTATCAGTTAAAAATAATCCCTAATACAATATTAGACGGTTTATCAAAGGTTTTATGGAGAAAAACAGATTGTCCGTTTTAGTAACCTCTGGATTTGTATATTCCCAATGATCAGTATTATACCTTCGAATGTGAAAGATAATCCCTAATAAAATATAGACTGTTTATCAAAGGTTTTATGGAGAAAGACAGATTGTCCATTTTAGTAACCTCTGGATCTGTATATTCCCAATGATCAGTATTATACCTTCAAATGTGAAAATAGAGTTTAATTAAAACTACAAAGAAATCCATTAAATTCATATTTTTACAGGGAGTAAGTCCCTATCCCCATATATGGAGTGGGCTTTGCCCCCAAATCATCTTACTTAAATATACTAAATCTGCAGTAGTACATCAGGGTAGATACTACCTACAATGAAAGCCCACCCCACCCCACACACACACACACACACACACACACACACACACACACACACACACAAACCAGCTATACTTATTTACAGTGACTGGCTGTATCGCATAAAATATAGTTCAAGTGTGCTCTTCCTACTCATTTTACATTAATAATATGTGGTGATCTCTATAAAGTAGTATATTTATAAGTAGAAAAAAAGAATGCTATATCATACACGGGTGTATATCTTTAATATGTTAATGCCTAGCTGAATGGAATTGCATGTCATGGAGTAAACCTCTGTCTTTGAGGCAGTGAAAATGAAGACCTCATGGAGGCTAATAAGCAATCAACTGTGTATGTGTTATTTGTTGAGCATCTTGTTGAACATAGAGGTGTTAAGTGTGCTGAATCTAGATCCTGTCAGTCTGATGGAATATGATCTGCCACAGAAGTCAGCAGATTTATCTCATTATCAGACTGAGGGATGTCAGAGGCAAATATAAAGAGACAGAAAGAGAGAAGAGAAAGAAGGAATGAAAGAATATGTACCTTGTCAAGTTGAGACAAAAATACCAGATATCATTTGCAACTTCTTCTCTCATGTTATTCTTTATGAGGATGTCATATGAAAAGCAACAGAGGTTGTCTAGCAGGGCATGCTGGCCACTGAAATATCTGGGGAGGGAAGGATATGAAAAACAAAGAATTTGTTATATTTGGAAAGGTGAGGGCAATAACAGGAGATCACTTCTTTGGAAACTGAAAAAGAACGATGTATGAAAATGTTAAGGATCATGCAGAATTACTAAAAAAGTCGTTCATCTCAATTTTCACGAGATTAACAAATTAAGAGTAAGTACAAGTTGAGGCAGATGGCTAGATGAGAAACTGACTAGGAAAGAAGTAGAGTAGAGAAAGAGCTCAGGATTCTTCAGGAGGTGAGTTTACAAATCTGAATGAGCTTTCTCAGCAGTACTAAAGTGCTGACAGTTGTTTGTTGAAGCATTGTCAGTGCATACAATTCCAGTGCTTGTTTAAAAAAAGAAACTGCTATTAAATTAGTACATGGTAAGACAGTAACATAGCTAGGGTGGCGAACGGGGCAACTGCTCCAGGCATGATCAGCCCACTGATCTTGATCGCTCTTTGGTGCATACTGTTTTTTTAAAAGCTAGTATTGCATTTGTAGTCAAACCTGAGTGCTGCTGCACTCCCTGCATGGTCTGAATGGTAACATCTGCTTGCTACATTTGCAGCAAGCAGTTTGCTACAGTTTCAAATAAAAAAGATTTGTTTGTTTGTTTTTCTAAATCTTGGGCCACTCCAGATTTCTGTGTGGTGCATAAACTTTAGCAACTGCATGCTGCAGTTTAAAAAATAAAGATTTCTTTTTTTAAACTAAAATCTGAAGAAGGCAGATTAGGGCAGGACACAATAATGGAACTTGATTGGCTCCTGCATTTCAGCAGCCCCAGATACCTCACTGCAGACTTTTTTTAAATTACCCCTCAGCTGAAGAGGAGTGTGAGTCGGACATATAAACAGGACCTAGTTGCCAGGAGCACCAGCCATCAAATCACAGACTTTTTTTTTTTTTTTGCTATTCCATCGAACAGATGATGGTAGGAGGGGGGGATGTATATCTGGCTACCTGGTTAGAGTGCCAGTATGCCAGTGCAATAGCTGGCTGTGTATTTGTCGTAAGGTAAAAAAGTTGCAACTGCTAAGATTCATTTCACTAAAAATAACACCCTAAATTTAGAGTAACAAAAAATAAAATGCCCAAATTACTTTTAAGATTAAAATATTACTTTAACCCCTTGCCTGCAGGATGCAAATTTGCTAGCTCATAGTGGAGCCACTGGTGTGAGAGCTGAACTAATTTGTTTTTAATGCATCCTTGTTCTAATTTTAAAATCAATGCAAAGCTGGTCATAAAGTAAAATTCAAAAAAAAAAACTTTTGTCTTTTGCAATACATCAGAGATGTAATTACTAGACAAGTAGAGTAACTATTAACCAAATAATCGCCCATTTGCCATTAAAATAAATGGGAAATTTAACCTGAAAGTGAACGTTCATGTTGTTAGCATGATTTGTCACCTCCACCCATTGAATAAAATAACAGGACATGGGTAGCCAACCCTTGTCCCCTCAGTATGCAGTCTAAGCACATGTGATCAGTTGCAGATAATTGATCACAGTGCTTTCCTGCCAATTTCTAGTTGTATGACTGGAGATTTTTGGCAATAAACCACATCAGAATACAGAATAATGTTCTTTTATTTGTATTTAGTTTTAAAGTGATTGATGAGGGATGGTGAAATGTAGCAGCACCTTGACTTTTATTATTCTGGCTATTTTCATCACTTTTTGGCAATTCCAGGGGAGTGCCAGAAGTGTCCATCTGGTTGGGAGGTACTGCAGACTCATTCTTATCTGGCCTCTCTTTAACCAGCCTCCTCTTTAACTGGCCATTAAATTTCTGCCATAGACCTAACAAAAGACAACAAAGAAGAACAATACTCCCACCTCCTCTTGGCTAAATAATGACAGACATTTGATTTTTAGACTTCATATTCATTAGAAAAATGCTTACTAGCACAAATCCTGTTATTCTAGCTGATTTATAACCTATAAATGCTATTTTGAATGCTTTTTCTGATTAACAAGCCATTTCTTTATCCAGGCTAAGGTCCGGTCCCAGCAAGACAGGATAAGAGGGAGTCTACTGTAGTCAGTAGATGAAAGCACAGATCACTGAACATTGCTGTGGTTTGATGTGGCTTGGGAACAGAGCATAGTGTTAAAAAGCTGCAAGTTGATAAACATTTGTAATTGAATTTGGTAACACACACTGTTCACAGCACAATACACTCCTATTTCTTTCTTTTTTTGTATTGTTTTACTTCATTTTAGCAGTCACCATGTGGGTTATTTGTTGTGTAGTATCAAGGGGAAATGTATTACTATGGCTGTTATTTCACTTCTTTAACAGTAGCACATGAGAGGTAGTTGCCAGAAGAGCCTGTCTATTTGGGGAACAGTCTTTGGATAAAAGCAAAAGGTAAGGTGATGGTAATATAGTGATCATTACTTTGGCTCATTGTGGTGCATTTGTGTGCATGTAGGTGGCAATATATAGTATTTGACAGCTGCAGGTTGAAGTATGCTATATTACTTTTCTTTCTCCTTCATTACATTTATTTATTTATTTATTTGTCTATTTATTTACTTGTTTATTGAGGTTTGATTACCAGGAAAGTGTAACTGGCTGGGTGACCATATTCAGTGGAGTCCCTGGAAGAAAAGCTCCAAAGTATTACAAAAACATTTTTATGAACAATAATTGTACAATCTTCAAAAATAATGTAATAAAAAATAAAAATCTATAGTTTAAACAATTACACCAAATTAGACATAATGTGAACACATTGGTGAAGAACAGACACAAATTGTATAACAACGATTTAATATTTGGAGAAACTTTAGCCAGTTCAATGAAGTTAATATTAAGTTAGTACAGTACAATCAGGGATTTCAATATGGTTATGGCATATTTAGACTGAAAGTCATGGGACAGAAAATGATTGAAGTGAGTGAAGAAGGGGGAGTGAGAAGGTGTAAAATATGAATAGGTACTTGTTCATATTTACAGATATAGTTTCTCCTCGAATTGAGAAAGAAAAGAGCCAGGTTTTGGCTAGGAAGTGTTTCTGAATGCTAATAAAGGTCTGGAGGGAGGATATTGACCTGATGGATACTGGTAAGGAGTTCCAAGACTTAGCAACATGGTATGAGTACAGACGGTACCCAGCGGATTTGATGGGTTTGCAGACAGAGAGGATTTTTTCGTCATTGGATCGTAATGGCCAAGTGAGAACATAATTTGTGTAGAATGGTATTTAGTGATGGACAAGCAAATAGATGTTGGATAATTTTATAGATGGTAAGAAGCTGTGTATAGGTTGGTTGATGGGGTAGTTCTAACAAATTTAGTCTTTTTAGTGCTATACAGTGGTGAGTTCAGAAAGAGGTATCTGCTGCAAATTTATCCAATTTATTATAAAATTATTCAGGTTTTTGCTTTTTATAATGCCTGAAGGTTAGTAAGGGTGAGAGTGCCAAAAAGTGCATATGGGTGGAGGTTAGTAGTAGCATGTGTAGTCTTAGTTCCATTGGTGAGAGAGTTTTTGGCTCTGTAAAGCATCTTTAGTTTTTGGTGAGTTTGTATGTAATTTTGTATATGCAGGTTGAACTTAAGATCATCGCCCACTGTAATCCCTAATAATTTGCTATGAGAAATGACTTCAGTTGTTGTACATCCCACAATTAGAAAGTTGCACAGAAGGTGGCTATATCTTGGTGAAGACAATGGGTCTGTGGTATATGTGAAAACAAAGGGCAGTTATGTGATCTGGCTATCACAAAAGCAAAGCTGCTCTCTAAACCACAAAAAAAGTAACTAGATTACTTCCAAACTTAAAACATCTTTTAAACTCCGAGATTATTCTCTTGAACTAAATGAAAATCTGACCCAGTTTTAGTGTTTCATAATCACTTCGCAACCGTATGAAATTTAGCAAAACAAACTATCAGCAAGCATAAATCCTCATTTACAGCTCTTTCACTCTCCAAAATATGTCCAGAAAGAAGTTAACCTTCTTACAAGGTACAAAAAACAGAGCCCCCATGCCCAATGCCTATCAATGCAGAAATGTTGCGTTCCTCTCTGACTTTCTTCAAGAATTTAGCAACTTGCCTATTCTCAACCTATTCCCTGTATAACACATCACTAAAACCTCATCCTCTTCTGTCTTCATCCCTCCTTTCTACTTCAAACTCACAAAACAGATAGAGAAGCATGTCTTAGGAACTGGTCTATATCAAATTGTCGAACTTACTGTTTATTGAATACCTCTTAGCAACTTGCCTATTCTCAACCTATTCCCTGTATAACACATCACTAAAACCTCATCCCCTTCTGTCTTCATCCCTCCTTTCTACTTCAAACTCACAAAAACAGACAGAGAAGTATGTCTTAGGAACTGGTCTATATCAAATTGTCGAACTTACTGTTTATTGAATACCTCTTCATTGAACTTACTTTGTCTAAACCCATTTTTGTCGAACAATCATTTTAGTGAATATTTTCCTAAGGAAAAAACGCAGTGGGCCATGATTGGGAATTTACCCTTTTCCCCACTGTAGTGCAATCTCGGAGTTAGTATATTTATTTAGGGGGGTGTGGCTCATGCAGACCCCCCAGATTGGGGGACTGTGGGGGCAAAGCCCCCCACCTGAGTGAATTTTAAATTTTGTGTTTTTTGTGGCAATTGATAGTTGGACTACTGGTTCTTTTCCCTGGGGAAATATTCACTAAAATAATCTTTCAACAAAAAGGGCTTTTGACAAAGTATGTTCAACTAAGAGGTATTTGCTAAATAGTAAGTTTGATGACGTGATATAGACCCTTAGCAACAGAAATGTTTTTCCCTCTATATTAATACAACATCCTACTTTTTTTTTATTCCGCTGTAGAGATTTCCTATCACTCCTTCTAACCCATATCTTTAATCTGTGTCTATGACTACTGTCTGGAAAATTGCAGTCGTCAAATCAGATCCCCAAACAATAAAACCACTGGCACTATTCCCTCTTCTTTCCTATTTCCATTCTTCGTACTTTCATGCAATGTCAGTGGTGCAACAGGTAGCACACTTGTCTTTGGTCCAAAGGCTGTGGCTTCTATTCCCACTCCAGGTAGACTGATTGATTGTTAATACTGCAGTGCAGCATATGAGGAGGGGCTTGTTGCACTTCTGAGTGTGTCTGTCATCCTTTGGGTGAGATGTTAAATAGAGGCCCATCTGCTTGAGTTGGTGGCAGCTCAGTTAGATGTAAATGATCCCATAGCACCTATTTGAAAGAGTAGTTGATGTCCCTGATGTTCTGGACAAACTTCCTCCAGTAGTATAAATCCCAGCTTGGGTTTCCACCATGAAAAGAGGCCACTACTCTAGTTGGACTAACCTGGTCAACAAAGGATAAATAAATAAATAAAAACTTAGGAGCAAATTTTCAAACATTTTGCTATCTAAATCTTCCAATACATCCACCAGTATCAGCTCCTGTCATATACCCACATGGCTTTTGTACAAGCCACAGGACGGTGACTGCCCTCTGGACTCTAGCCAATGACATCCTTCCAAGTATAGTCATTAACATTACTGGGTGCCCCTTTCATAGATCATGCTAAAATCTTTGATATGATTCAGCACTCCTTTCTTGGAAATGCTTTTGCATAGATGGGTATTGGCAGTGGCACCTTATATTGGTTCAGAAGTTATATATATAACTGTCACAACTGTCACTTTAAAGTCAAAATAGTTAAAGCTTTCAACCATAGTCTATCTTATCAAATGTACTTCAGAAAGATCCAGCCTTTCCTCCTCCTATTCTCCATCTTCATCAACAAACTGTCTTTAGACTTACTCCCACATCTGTCTTCTCATTTACGTTGATCACATGGATATTTACAAATCTAACCCTCTCACTCATTCAGTAACAATTTCAGTATAACTTGCTTCAACTTCAACAATGAATAATCACACACAGATGTCTACTGAAACCCTCAAAAAACAGCCTTCTATTTTTGCCTTAGACTCTATGGAAAACTCTAATACATTCCAAATTCCCTCAATCTCCATTTGTCACTTTGTTTTTACCCTCCCCAAAAGATATACACAGAGTATGAAGGCAGGAGGTAGCCAAATGATCACTGTAAAACAAAATGATATAGATCATTGAAAGGCAGTGTATATATCTAATAGCACAGAAATGTGTTACTGTTGTCAGAGTCTTTAATTTTCTTCTCAGTGAATTGTGAGAAGTACACAGAATGTGAGTATAATTTTATGTGTGGCACATAATGTATGAAAGCAAATTACATTGAGACTCACTTCTGAATTATACTGCTATAGTTAGTTTGGGAGGACAGTGTCTGACAGCAGAGTGGCTATTAAATTTTTGTGACTCCTTCAAAATCAAAGGTATCACACCCTTTCACATGGGGCACATGCCACTGCAACAGTATGTATATATTCTGTACTCGAGTATCTTTTTGGAATTCCTTGAAAGTTTATTGTGAACTACCTTTGGGGAACCAACATGTGGCTTCTTATATACAGCTAGTATGTCCAGTATTTCACAGGGCTTTTGTTGCCATGATTTGGCTCTAAATTTGGTTTCCATCAGAGGGGTTAGCTGTTTGACCATTGCATAAAATGCTGGGTAAAACTAAAGTCCAGAATATATGTGTACTAAATGTTCATTATATCAGTAGTACGAATCTTGTATGTTTCACCAGAAAAACGATATATATTTTTCAGATGTAACATACTGTGGCTGCGATGCCTTGCTTTCAAGTAGCTAAAACTGTGGAGTTACATGCAGTGGAAGTTAAGTTAGAATTACAGTCTTGGGTGTGCTTTGTTGCAGAATATCCTGTTGTCATTACCTGAAAGTCTTCTGATGAAATTTTAAAGGAAGACAGAGAAAAAGCCTTTCAAACCAAGCTTTAGTGGCTTTACTTCATGTGCCTTTACTGCCAGTCTGATATTCTATAATATACTTGTTTTTCATTGTGAGTGGTATGGTGAGCTTGTATTCAGTACACTGAGTATGATAATGGGCTAAAATACTTCATTATTGAGATGTAAATATATCATAGGTACATGCCCTCTGTGTTTAACAGAAGAAATGTATATTTTTCAGTTGTAACGTGCCATAGTTAAGGTGCCATGCTTTCAAGTAGTTACTTATGGGGGGAATCAAATTCAGGGGTGTGCTGTACTTCAAGCTCTGATGGCAGATTTGCAGTCTTGTGTATGCTTTGTAACTGTTTGTCCTGTTAGTATTAAGTAAAAGTCTCATAACTGAATCTCAGAGGACAAATGAGATACAATTTTTCAGCACAAGTCCCAGTGGCTTTAGTTTGTGTGCCTTTACTTGGACATTCTGACATTTTGCATTATATTTGGTTTTCATTGTTGGTACTATGGTTTAATACTTCTCAGTATGTTGTGTACAATAACTGCTTAAATATATATCTTTACTGAGTTGTCAGTACATCAAAAGTTAAAATCCTATTTATTTCTTCTGGATACAGTTATTTTTTGTGTTTGGACTTATGAACTCTTCCTCCTCACAAGTTTAGACTCCTATGTAGTAATCTGTATTATAATAAGATAAAGCTGTGTATATGTTTTTATTGTTGGGAATACCTTCTAAGTTTATTTGTAAGCTGAAGGTCAATATATAGTGCTCTGAGAAATGTGCTTTAATATATGTCATATGGCTACAGAAAACTGACCTTTTATTGCTAGGTACCACCAATAGTCTTAAATAGCCACTTAAGAGAGCACTACAGGCACTTGAGTCCCAGGCATTTAAAAAACACAGTCTTAAAGGTAAGGACTTGAGTTCCTTGTAGCTTGGGTAGGTTGCTGCTTACAATTATACTTGAATATACGTATGGGCAAGCAGCTGTAGGAAGGGTACAGAAGTGGGATTTTAGGCTTAAGGAGCAGGAAGGAAGTCTTAGGTTTAGGGATCAAGTGGAACTTTTAAGATTAAGGAGAGGGAGTGGAAAAGCAGGGTAAAGAGGCAAGAACTCTGGTTAGGATCTGAGTTGGCGTTTTAGGGTTAGAGGTCAGATTAGTTTTGGGCTATACAGTTGTACTGGGTTGGGTTTGATGAGGGCTATGTACAAGTGGGAGGTTGGACTAGTGGGAGTTCAAGCACTTTCTGTTTTGAGCAAGTGGCAACAAGCTGGTGAGTCACAAGCTACTAGCACATGAACACCTGCAGCTGACCTAACATTTTGCATTTTTTTTCAAGTTAAGAAACTCAGTATATCTTCGAAACATATAATTGGTTCTTATGAAATCATATCCAAAATACTACTCATTTCTAGGGAAAAAAAATTCTGTAATGTTTGTATTTTACAGCAAAATTCATGTGTTTTATATGCTTTGACAGACATGCACACAGTTTGAGATTCAGTTTCCTACTTTCCCTAAAAACTATTAGACTGGGCAAACCAAAAGGAAAGTTGGAATATCAAGGGATCTTGTTTTGAAAATGTAATAGTGATATATTGAAGCAGTAGGTGGATATTGTTGTTTGAAGTTAGAGTACAGTTCAGGCCAGAATGGCCTTTGTATATTGATGGAATACAAATTTTACAAAACAGACAACTGAAGACAAATGAATAACTCTCAACTGTCTTTAGGGTAGAGTAAACAAAAGCTATCAAAACCTTAAATATGTACTGATGGTGTGATTTTTAGACCTTAAAGGAATGTGTATTTCTATATAAAAGTGATATATGTTTTTGTTGAGGCATAAAACCCATTGAAAATGTTGATTTTTTTTCATTAAAATTCATGATGCAGCTACTACTCCATCCTAAATGCTGAGAACCCAGACCAGTAATGTTTTATAAATTATTATGCCAAAACATTCCCTGAAAATTTCATGAAAACATTTTGAATCATTTTGGAGGTCTAGGCTTTTAAATACAAAGAGCAAAATAGACAAATAAACAACCAGTGTTTTAGAAACAGACCATCTGAAATCCACAACAGTTAAGGGCATTTAATACAGAGTACAAAAAACAAAACATATTTTTGCATAGGATCAGCTCCTCTGTACCCCTAAGAGTAAGCTCTGCTTATGTACACAGACTCTGAAGTCATACTTTCTCAGGATAATGAAGTATTTGATTTTGCTACAAAACCATTTATTTCCTCTTTTTTTCAAGACTGTTCAGTCTTTGAGTTGGAATATTTTAGAAGTGTGTGTGTGTGTGTTTGCAGTGGGGCGGGCATCAGTCCCCATATTGGAAGATTAGTACATGTACTGGTGGAGTAGAGATCTTATTCCCCTTTAGAAATGCTCTTAGAAATATTTTTGTGTGTGTGTACTATATTTACTGTCAGTTTACTAGATTTCTTGTTTTCTCTACATTTCTGATAAACAGTTATATGTATATGCACTGTCATACTGAAGGCAGCCACACAGACTAATCATTTTTCAGAATCTTAGTTGCTAAACATACAAATTAATCATTTTACTGAATCCTAGATGTTATGTAGTATCTTAGAAGTATCACTGAAGGTAGACCTTACAATTTATTATTGTAAAGCAGTCATTCCCATACTAGATATGGCTTTTCTTTCAGCTAAGCTGAAAATACACAGCTCACTTTGAACAAGTCTACAACCTGACACTGGAACGTCTGGCTGAATATTTAAGTGACACTCATGTTTCTGGCTTCAGCATGATGCTCATCTTAACTGGAATCTGAATTTACACTGCAGAACTGAAAGCAACTTCAATGCTTACAGTGAATTTGCAGCTAAGAGTTCAGCAGAAACCTGGTGCATGCATTAAGTAATAGTGTCTGCTGACCGACTGGATGCTTGTGGATGATTTTACCTTAATATATTTTTTGTTGCATTTGATGTAGATGTATTGATATTTATATTGATATTAATACAGACACCTTATATATTGCAGAGTGAAATAATAAAAAAATGAAGAGCCCATTTCTTAGCTGGCCTGTTGAACAGAAATTATTTTCATCATCTGTAAAGAGAAGTTGGCCTCACCTTGATCTTAAATAGAGACCTTACTATATATAATTCTGAGCCCCACATGCTTCAGTCTTCATGCAGCAATGAAGACATTAAGCATGAGCAGTAAGCTGTGTGTATGAGATGACCATTACCTAGATAACAGAGAATAGACACTAAGTGAGGTGGGCTGTCAAAGAGTAAGAGGAAAGTCGGTAGTGATCTGCAGCATCTGTCATGGGTACAAGGTTAGTCACTGTACTCCCGGAACACTGATAGTGCTCTGCAGTGTCCATCATGGGTACAAGGTTAGTCACTGTACTCTTGGAACACAGGTAGTGCTCTGCAGTGTCCATCATGGCTACAGGGTTAGTCACTGTACTCCTGGAACACAGATAGTGGTCTGCAGTGTCCATCATGGGTACAAGGTTAGTTACTGTACTCTTGTAACACAGATAGTGCTCTGCAGTGTCCATCATGGGTACAAGGTTAGTCACTGTACTCTTGGAACACAGGTAGTGCTCTGCAGCATCCGTCATGGGTGCAAGGTTAGTCACTGTACTCCTGGAACACAGATAGTGCTCTGCAGTGTCCATCATGGGTACAAGGTTAGTCACTGTACTGTTGGACCACAGATAGTGCTCTGCAGCATCTGTCATGGGTACAAGATTAGTCACTGTACCCTTGGAACACAGATAGTGCTCTGCAGTGTCTGTCATGAGTACAAGGTTAGTCACTGTACTCTTGGAACACAGATAGTGCTCTGCAGTGTCCATCATGGGTACAAGGTTAGTCACTGTACTCTTGGAACACAGATAGTGCTCTGCAGCATCTGTCATGGGTGCAAGGTTAGTCACTGTACTCCTGGAACACAGATAGTGCTCTGCAGTGTCCATCATGAGTACAAGGTTAGTCACTGTACTCTTGGAACACAGATAGTGCTCTGCAGTGTCCATCATGGGTACAAGGTTAGTCACTGTACTCCTGGAACACAGATAGTGGCCTGCAGTGTCTGTCATGAGTACAAGGTTAGTCATTGTGCTTTTGGAAAGCTGGTAGTGCTCTGCAGTGTCCATCATGGGTACAAGGTTAGTCACTGTACTCTTGGAACACAGATAGTGCTCTGCAACATCTGTCATGGGTGCAAGGTTAGTCACTGTACTCCTGGAACACAGATAGTGCTCTGCAGTGTCCATCATGGGTACAAGGTTAGTCACTGTACTCTTGGAACACAGATAGTGCTCTGCAGTGTCCATCATGGGTACAAGGTTAGTCACTGTACTCCTGGAACACAGATAGTGGTCTGCAGTGTCTGTCATGAGTACAAGGTTAGTCATTGTGCTTTTGGAAAGCTGGTAGTGCTCTGCAGTGTCCATCATGGGTACAAGGTTAGTCACTGTACTCTTGGAACACAGATAGTGCTCTGCAACATCTGTCATGGGTGCAAGGTTAGTCACTGTACTCCTGGAACACAGATAGTGCTCTGCAGTGTCCATCATGGGTACAAGGTTAGTCACTGTACTCTTGGAACACAGGTAGTGCTCTGCAGCATCCGTCATGGGTGCAAGGTTAGTCACTGTACTCCTGGAACACAGATAGTGCTCTGCAGTGTCCATCATGGGTACAAGGTTAGTCACTGTACTGTTGGACCACAGATAGTGCTCTGCAGCATCTGTCATGGGTACAAGATTAGTCACTGTACCCTTGGAACACAGACAGTGGTCTGCAGTGTCTGTCATGAGTACAAGGTTAGTCACTGCTTTTGGAAAGCTGGTAGTGCTCTGCAGTGTCCATCATGGGTACAAGGTTAGTCACTGTACTCTTGGAACACAGATAGTGCTCTGCAACATCTGTCATGGGTGCAAGGTTAGTCACTGTACTCCTGGAACACAGATAGTGCTCTGCAGTGTCCATCATGGGTGCAAGGTTAGTCACTGTACTCTTGGAACACAGATAGTGCTCTGCAACATCTGTCATGGGTACAAGATTAGTCACTGTACTCCTGGAACACAGATAGTGGCCTGCAGTGTCTATCATGAGTACAAGGTTAATAATTGTGCTTTTGGAAAGCTGGTAGTGTTCTGCAGTGTCCATCATGGGTACAAGGTTAGTCACTGTACTGTTGGACCACAGGTAGTGCTTTGCAGTGTCTATCATGGATACAAGGTTAGTCGCTGTACTCTTGGAACACAGGTAGTGTTCTGCACTGTCCATCATTGGTACACCATTAGTTGCTGTGCTCTTGGAAAGTGGGTAGTGCTCTGCAATGTTCATCATGGGTGGAAGGTTATTCACTGTGCTCTGGGAGAGTGGGTAGTCTCCACAGGATCCATCATAGGTACACAGTAAGTCACTGTGCTCTTTTGAGTCTTATGCTGTACATTGACATCTGCATCATTGCCCTTGTAGATGACAGTGGGGCCAGTGTGCTGGTCATTATAGAAAGCCTACATAGTCAGGCACACTGGGAAAATGTAACAACTAATATGAATAAAGTTCTGGATAATATATCTAGTATGTATTATGGTGAAGTCCAGAGGTAGAAAAATGGTAAAGGGATCAAGCACTAGTTTGGCCACAGCTGGAGTTGTGCATAATTCTGGAGGAATTCTAAGAAACATAATTAAAAATAAATGTAATAGGGAATGGAGACAGACTATGGAACTTGACCATTTTCAGTTGAAAAGGAAACCGAGGTGAAGTGATAGGATATGATATACATGTAAAATACACTTGGAAATGTGATTTACTGCAGAGGGTATGACAAGTAGATTGAAAGTACTTTATTTAATCTTGATATGAAAAATCACTTTTTGAGAAAGTCATCAGCTGTCAGACAATTGGTGGAATGCATGGTGGAACTTAAGGTAGATAAGTATTTTAAATCAACAATGTAACCAAACAAAGTATTTTAAATCAGCTTTGGGCTAGTGGATGAACTGGACTGTGGAAAGTTACAGCAGGATAGTTGAGACACTCAGGCTGCATAAACTCTGATTATCTCTTTTCTGGCTGTTTTGCATATCCATGCATGTTTGTTGTGCAGTATCAATATAAGGATCTACTTGGATTTATCAAAGCCTCATTGTACTGCCTGTAATCTATCATGATGGACAATCTTCTGCTGCCCAGTAAGCGATGGGTTAGATGGAACTAGGTGTAATTTAAAGTGTAGTGTTTTATTTTTTTTTTTTGCAATGAGATGTGCCCCTCTGAATCCCCTAATGTGGGAGCTCTGTCATTACACTTATGCAGTTATGCCATATTGGAAGGAGAAATTATCTAATTCCCTGTTCTCTGAGTTGATATGACTTCAAAGTTCGTATACCTGGACATCAGTACTGTAGTTGTAGGTAGGTACAGACAACTGCTGAGCTGCTTTAAATCCCCTTTAATTTTATTATTTTAATCTGCTGTAGTTTGGGGTAGTAGGATCTTACAATCAGTCAGCTCAGCATGAGTGAGTTATACTTTGTTACATTGGAAATTACCTCAAAATAGAGTTCAAATAACATGAGGAACTGTATCAAAGGTTTTGGAAATTAATGTAATGCACCTTTTGGCATGTCTTTGTCTAAAAGTATCACTCGGATTGAGAGACCTCAGAGATTCATAAATGAAAATGTCAGCGACCTCAAACATCTTGGTCATCAGGACAGACTGGCAATCCTTTCTGCCTGTAATCAGTCTTTCATACATCCCCCTTGGAGATCTGTGACTAACCTTTTGAGCCTTGAAAGATTTAACCGTCTTTGACCTCCTATTTCCACACAGAGGAAATTGTGTCTCCTATACCCAGTTAAAGGAATGAACTCTTTGTTGTTATAGATTATTTATATCCCAATGCGTTCCTCACCTCTGGAACCAACTTTCAAATTTCATGCAGAGTAATTGCTTTGACCTTATAATTTAATCCTTATCCTGACTCGACACCATATAAAAGTACCTATAACATCTGCCTGTTCTACAGTGTATCTGTATAGCTACTGTATGTAGTCTTGCTTACTTGCATAACTCCCTTAAACCTCTCCAGCTCCTACTCCTGTCACAACTCTGCAACCTTTTACCAAATTAACCCAACTACATTGCTGTTAAATACCATATCACTGGCACTATTAGTACAATTCAAGCCGATGTCATCCATAGTACTGTTTACATTACATCTACAAAGTTGCTCACTTGTTACAAGCACTGTACCTCTACATTCTGCAACCAAAAGTCACCAGTAGTTAAGACAAACACTACTCCTAGATTAAAATGCATCCACTGCTACCTGAATATAATTCAGAGTGGATGTACATGTACCATAAACAATTTATAAGGCACATACACTTGCTGTAAAGCACTACTTTCCAAGCAAATCCTTATATATGTACTCTGCTACTACAAAAACCTAAAAAGATACAAAGCTGTATTTTCTATGCAATTAAAAATTAATTGTCAGGTGATATTCAGAATAACCCAGGTCCAGTACAACAATACTTCTTATACACAAATAACCACTCCAATTGTGTTAAAAACAAAGGCCTCAGGATTGCCTGCCTAAATGTATGCTGTCTCAACAATAAATGGCCAAACCTGGAAGTGTTTTTTAACTGAGACCTCTACATCCTCCCTACCCCTCAGACTTAATTTCTGATAACTACATCATTCTCAGTAAAAACGGACCTGGTATGAGATACTAATAAAAAGAGCCGTACCTTCCAAGTAACTTAATTCTACAAATCAGAAACAAAAGATGACACAAGTGTCAACTGGGTACTCATACATTTGACTCTTTGAGGTCACACCCATCTCAGGGGTAGGATCAGTGTATATCCCCCTCCATCCCCAGTGCTGTTCTTGCACACTACCTTACTTAAAATATTCCCAAATATTTTTTATAAAAACACCATCCTACTAGGTGACTTCATTATCAGTGCTACAGGTAAAACCCTGCTAACCTTAACAATATGTGCTCAACTTGGCACAAATAATACAATCATCTACCAGACAGGACATAAAAAATGGAAAATGTTCTTCTCTAGATCTGGAGTTCACAAACCTATAGAACAGATGTCTGCATTTTGAGGTACTTCCTAATGTCTTAAGTGAACATTCACTTAAGTCAAGTCATGTTGGTCTTTTCATACACCTAACTACCCACCACAAATTGTGTTGAGTAATTTCTTCACAACTTGTAAGATTCCTGTCCTCTGTGCTCAGCTTGATAATATAAACTGGTTCAAATGTACAATTTGACCAAGTCCCACCACAACTTAAGATCTTTTCTTCCCAACTCTTGCCCCAATTCAAGATTCTCTGATCCCATTAACAAAAAGAAGACTGAGAGTGCAGGTATGTCCCTGGATGACTGCAGACATTAAGAACAAAATGAGACCCAGATATGAGGCATGGAGAACCTGTAAAACAACCCCACACAATGCTAAACTGCAACAAATGTACCTGGATATTAGAAAAGAATGTAGACTTGCAAAAAACTCAGCCAAAGCTACTTATCTTAGACAGAAACAAGAAGAGAACTGGTTTAAACCTAAACATTTCTGGACGGAAATAAAACAACTAGCTAGTACACTAAGCAAATTATACCCATCATATTATCATGCTCCTCTGAGCCTTGCCTCCTTTCCCGTCTACTATGCACACTTTCTTCAAAGCTCCATTAACAGTATAACCATCATCTTCCCCTCACAAGATCCTCCAGCAAATAATCCTGATGACACTGCTACCTACCCTCTATACTCACTCGCATCTTATGTGGTTAACTTTCACTTTACACAAATACCTGCTACTCAAACCAAATCATCCCTCAAGAAACTACATAACAAAGGTGCCAAAGTGTCCAAACTGTATCCCACTTTTCTTAAACTAGCTTCTGATAGTATTACTAAGCCCCTTACACACATCTATAATGTCTCACTAATGATTGCCTCTTAAAAGACACCTGCATTGCTCTGTTACCCAAAATGTCATCGCCCAAGGAAATGAAGGATTATAGGTCCATCTCAAATTGTTACCTAATCACGAACGTATTTGAAAAACTACTATATAAGCATCTGCTAAAGCATATAAAGAGCTACAGATTGCTTTGTGATGCACAGAATGGCTTCCAAAAATGCCATAGTACTTTTACAGCTTTCTTAAGGGGTTGGAAGGGTGGCCTAATGGTTAAGGTGTTTGCCTTACAAACACAAGGTGCACGGTTTGAGTCTCACAAGGGATAATTGGCTAGGCTTAAAATGGCTCACAAGGGCAGTTAGCTTAATATCAACATAACAACCTATATCAACCCATGAACCTATTAACTGCAACTGATAACATTTAGTATGACTTGAATGAAGGTCACGTAACTGCAGGACTCTCTGTAGTTATGACCAGAGCCTTAGAAATAGTAAACCATGAGATACTCCTAAAGAAGGTATAAAAATTAAACTTTGGTGAAAACACAATCCAGTAGTTCAGAAGCTACCTGCAGACTAGATCATTCCATGTTTGCCTGACCAATACATTTTTCATCAGCTGGTCTACTCAATGTAGTTGTACCACAAGGGTCAGTTATTGGGCCACCACTATTCTTTCTGAGCAGTTGTTTGTATTTGTAGATCATGTATGTGCTTATAATAGTGGACCTTCTACATGATCTCATTACCCTGCTCCCTCTTGCTACAGTATTACTGAATCTCTGTAACAGAAACGTGTGTGTGTTAGATTAGTTTTCTATTGTTTTACAAGACCATTTACTTTTGAAGTTTTAGCAGCTCCAAATCTTTACATGCAATTCAAATGTGCAATAAATAAAATGAATGAAAAAAGAAAACATATAAGGATTGCTAAACCTTCCCATCAATATCCGTTGTAGATCTAGCAAGCATACTGTGTGCTGAAAATAACTAATCTTACTTATTATGATTTTCATTATAAAAAGTTTTCTATGATCATAGGACAGAGACCTCAGTATCCTCACTGTCATCAGCCAGTTACATACAAAAAGTTAATCTGATATTGTGTTTCACTAATGTTCTGTCAGTCCTTTCATAGCTAGAGAAGGTATTGGGCTGGTTTTGGAGAGTCTTTTTTAATACATTCTACTATTCTAGCATATTCAGTCTAGCATAGTTTTATTTTTATCAGGTGGATTGTGCTTTCAAACCCAATGGACCTTGAATTGCCTACCTACCCCTTGTATAAATTGACTGCAGAGCTACTTTCAGTCCTATCTCATCTGCTTATACTAATGAGCACTACAACATCATTTTAGAATAGTACTTTCCTTAAAATGACAAACTTTTAGTTACTCTCATATCTAATGAACCTACGTGGTGCACACTGTAGTAGTTGCATAATTTGCCCCCTTTTCCAGCTTCTTTTATAAAACTTGCAACATTTGAGATGAAACTACTGATTGCTAGATAAACTGCAAACTGCTTGTCAGGAACCAAGTGGAGTTTAGTGCTACTGTTTTGCTCCTGGTGAGTAGAGGGACACTGATTTGGCTAGTGATTGTAGAGATGACTCATCTTTGTAGAGCATATGAACTGATTCTTAGGACCAAGCTCAAGATTAGTGCTACTGTTTTGACCCTGGAAAGAGAAAGAAAGAATATGGAAACACTGATTCCTAGCCATATCTGATTGAGGTGTGTGTGTGTGTGTGTGTGTGTGTGTGTGTGTGTGTGTACGTGTGTGTACTTTGAAACATCTAAAACCCATAATATTGAATTTCATAACATCTAACACTACAAATCGCAAGAAAATAACATCCTCTCCATATATAACTATACCAAACACACTTTTTACTACGGTTCTGCAGGGGACCTCCCCCCAGCAAATTAAATATATCAACTCCAAGATCATACTAAAGTGGGAAAAAGTTAATTTCCTAACCCCACTGTATCGAGCCCCCCTGCAGAAATGTAGTAAAAGGTGTGTTTGGTAGTTTGGTGTCATTATATGTCGTTATATGTGGAGGGGATGTTATTTTCATGTGATTTGTACTGTTAAATGTTATGAAATTCAATGTTATGGGTTTTAGATGTTCTTGTCTCAATGTTATGAAATTAGATGTTATGGGTTTTAGATGTTTTGAAGGGGACCTGTGTGTGTGTGTGTGTGTGTGTGTGTGTGTGTGTGTGTGTGTGTGTGT
This sequence comes from Protopterus annectens, assembly GCF_019279795.1. NCBI lineage: Eukaryota > Metazoa > Chordata > Ceratodontiformes > Protopteridae > Protopterus > Protopterus annectens. The sequence continues at coordinate 750,243,443 of NC_056748.1, forward strand.
GTGTGTATCAGAGTTCCCTGATATGTATGGTTACTGTTTCAGTGAGAACCTTTTTTAGTTTAAATTTTCACCATTGCACCACTTGATGCTCTGTTATGCCGAGCTACAGATTGTGCTGATGAGTGCATCTGCCAAGTGGAGACTATAACAAGCATATAGCTCTTTGCAACATCTGGGACAGGAATTCTAATCACCAGAAAGCCTGCAACCTGTTTTTTCAAGAACCAGCTTGGATCAGCGATATTGTTTTGCTTCTGGCAAGAATGACTAGAGGGACTTTAATTCCTAGCTGTGGGTAGCTGCATTAAGAACAGCACTTGTAGTAGCACGGTAGTAGTCAGCAAGAGAATCACAGCTGTTTTTACATTATTGCCAACCTGTGATTAATTATAACAATACATCCTTCAGGGAAAACTGGAAATGCTGCTATCAGCATTGACTTGTGGCAAGCTTATATCACATTCCTTGCCGGGCTCCAGGGTCTAAGAGTTTTGAAGCAGTATAGCATCTGCCTTGTGTTTGTGACAGTTCTTCATTTATGGAGTACTTAGTTTGGAGGCTTGTTTCTTAATGTCACCATATATCAGTAAACAGCAGCAGAACTCCCTACTGTCATACGCTAAGTTTGCAAAAAGTGTTTGCCTAATTCTTCCAACCCCCCACCCCCTTGAAGAAAATCTTGGCCATCTAGGGACTGACATTTATTTCTTTTCATATCTCCTTCCACAAATACCTATATTATGGATACCAAAATTGCAAGCCTGCTCCCCTAAAGTTAAATAGGTCTGCAGAGAGTCACAATATCTGTATCGCTGGTGATTCCATAGTTAGGCACACCAATATAGTAATCACCAGACTGCACAAAGAGAGGGATATAGTAAGCTGCCTTTCTGATGCTAGGATTAGGGGATACTACAAAGGGCTTCAGGACAATTCACTGTCCCAAATATGAGTAAGATCTTGTGTGCGCTACTTTAGTTGCTGTAACCTGAAAGAGATGCGGCGAACCATTGTTGAGGTATCCTTCAATGTCTGCAAGGAAGGAAAGACCTTGGTATTGAGCAGTGATGGAATGAGCTGTAGCTCTCATCTTGTAGGTTTTATTTACTGGCAAAATCATTGTTGACACATAGAATCTTTTCAGGTAATGTTCAGCTCATGGATAAACTCACTTTGCAATTTCTAATTTGGTCATTATCAAAGTAGCACTGCACAGTGGTTGACGCTTGAGCAGCAAAATGTCTGAGCTTGAGGCCATCCTCTAACTTGAAGAAGTACATGTTTGTGTAGTTACAGAGACTTGGTTTAAGTACAGAGGTAGCAGTCTCACTGCCTTCAGCACCTGTGATGCATTCAGGTCTACAGGTAACTGTTTGGGCATATTCATATTTGTTAGGGAAGCCAATGACTTGTTTTGTGACAAATCTTGCCTGATACAATGATGGAGCTTGTAGAGATCCAGACATCTCTCAGTAAAACTGTCATATCATTGCAAAATATAGTTATCCTTCTATGCCCCACATGGGACTATCTAAGGGAGATCAAAAGCTCTCTGTCAAAGCAAACGCACCTGTTTTGGGAAAATTTAACTACCCTGTTATAAACTGCAAAATGAGAACAAAATAAATGTTCTCAAAGATTCCTCAATTTTATTAATGCTAATTCCGTTGATCCAACTGACATCTCCCAAACGGGGTGAAATCTTTATGACCTTGTTTGTATTAATGCCTTTCTTTTATGTACAACCCTTTATATCATGAATACTTTAGAAAAATCCAACCACCTAACGGCGACCTTCTCCCTTAAACAATACTTTGACCCTCCCAAATAAAAACACTGTATTTTGTGATTGCTTTGGAAGTAAAAGTCAAGTTATTCTACAGACCTTATTTCTAAATACAGAAAGTGCAGTTCTGCAAATAATCAGGTATTTGATACTGATGCATACTTCCCTGAATTCTGTTCTCATATGGACAGATGCATTAAGGAGTCTGTTCTCATCCGCCATAAAAATAACCCCATAAATTCAAAAGTAAGACTGTGTGTTGGAATTCTCATATAAACAAAATCTACAACAACAAATAAGGAAATGTTAAGCTGTCTGTAACAAATCACCCACTTTTCCACTGTAAAAGAGACTTAAAACTAACGAGTAAAATCCTCAAGCACACCAAAAAGTTCTTCAGATACATTTTGGAAAATTAAGATTCTGAAGTTACTGCTAATATCTATGCAAACATATTCTATGCTAATTTTCCATGTCTAACCCAGCCAGATGTTCCCCCCAGTGCCAAACATCCCATCCCTTGCAAAATCACTTTGGACTAGGTTATATCTGTCCTATCCAAAAATAAATAAAATTATTAATAAATAAAACATCAAAGTTAAATACAGGTCCCATGGGATCTGTAAATATCTGTGGCTGTTTGCTAGTAAGTGTTAAGCACCGCTTAACCAACACCTTATCAAGACTGTTCAGCTTTAGCCACTCCATGACTTGTAGTCCTGAAATGAGGACAATGCCCAGAATAGTACCATTATGGAAAGCTGCCACTATGAGAAACCCTGGGGTTTTAGTTGCATTAGCCTCAGAAGACGTATCTGTAAAGTTATGGAGCAAATTATTACCAAGCTGATAAACAATGACATAGCTGACATTCAAAACCAGAGCAAGGGATCAAAATCTGTTTTAGCAGAGCAAATGTAGCAAAGTGGAGAGACAGATTCATTATTCTCTCACCACTGGATCAGACTCCTTCTGCAGGTAAAACAGAGTGATATACTAACTTCTTTGGTGACTGGATAATTTGATGGGGATTCATATGTCTACCTGCAATTGACTGGCCTAGTCCTTGAGAGGGGAGGTACCATCTAGGGTCAGAACTTATAAAGTGCAATGGTCACATGACTTAGTAGTCCTGAACTTCCCGATTCCTGTTAACCCTAAACACAACTCAGTTTATATTTGTAAATTGTAGGCTCTCCCTGCTAATCCTTCTGTTTCTTCAGAAGGGTTATTGAAGCTCCAGATAAGGGTGTGACAGTCCATACTGCTTATTTTGACTTCAGCAAGATTTTTGAAACAATCCCATATGCGGTCGGTCTGTCTGTCTACCTATCTGTCTGTCTATATAGATTTATGTATTCAAATAGTTTGTACAGACCTGCATTTTCCTTTGGTTAACAATTTGCAGGTTTAGCCTGGGACTTAAAATGGGAAATATAGACCATAGTTTAGTACCACAGCTTGCAGGTTTTCCAAGAAAGTACAGAATTAGTAGCTATATAGTATAATATAATGTAACGTAACGTAATATAATATAATGTAACGTAATATAATATAATATAATATATGTAATTCAGTCTCAGGTTGAAACCAGTCTAACCAGAGAAGTGACATCTGTACATTTCCATAGGGCTGGACTGGACTCCCTGCTGTTCAGCTGAAAACAGATGTCAATGGACTGTAGCAAGTTAATGTTTGCTGATGACTGCACACTTTGGTATAGTTGCCCAATACCCCTCAGATACTCCAACAAATCTTCTACCTATCAACACCAGGTGCGTCAGTCATGGGATCACCTTAAATGCCAAAAATAAAGTACAGTTATTCTTTGGAAATGCATCACCTCTTCTCTTTACCACATTACTGGTACCCTTCTCAAAAGAAATGCAATTTTCTGAGACTTTTTCACATATGTACATAAAAATTGTTCTTTTTATCACCATGTCTCACTTCTGGCTAGGAAGTCCTTTTACCTTGCTGATCTTTTCTGTAAGGTTATCTCCTGTAGGACAAATGTACTGTTTGCCTCTCTCTACTCTTCCCTTATTAGACCCATCCTTGAATACAGTACTTTTTTTTTGGAATGTATCTCACAAAGCACTGTGTCCAGTTTGAAAGATCCTGAAGATAACTGACCAGGCGATTTCTGAAATACACAATCTAATCCACCTCAAAGCCTAAATCATGTATCCTTTTAATCAGTCTCATAAGAACTCCTGATGAGTAATGACTGATTAGCCTTTGGAGCACTGAAAGTCCTTAGTCTTTTTGACCTTCTCGACCATTGCAGAGCCAATGGTCTGTGTAACCATCATGCCACAGTTTTCAGTCTCCAGTGCAGTGGCTGGCCTGAAAGGTTACTAGCCCAGTAAGTTCCCTATCTTTGGAATTAACTCTCTGTACATGTCAGTCTCCAATAGCTGGCATGACAGTTACTGACCCAGTGCATTCTTTCCTCTACATTTCAAACAACGTGACGTCTTAGTTACTTTCAAAGTTATACTTGACAGATGGGATGCTGTGTGTTCATATTTTTGGTATTTGGAAATACTTGCTTTACTAGTAGTAACTAATATACTCTCAGTACCAAATGTTTTATTTATTTATTTATTTTATTTTACTGGGAAAGTCCGATTGGATGCATGTCCATTTTCAGTGGATACCCGGGTAGAAAAGCTCCACAGTTAAATTTTAAGCACAATATAAGGTATATACAGAAGCATTCAAATTTACATAGATAGTACTAAACTTAACATTTGACTAGTAACATAACATTCAAACTTAATGCAAATTTACATAGATAGTACCAAACTTAACATCGACTAGTAACATAGCATTGAAGCTTAAAATTTAACACATTTACATAGACTGAACATATCTTTTACAGTTTTAGGTTGAGGCATTAGATAATGGTAAGCATTGTTAGTAGAGGTTTCATTTTTGCTTTACACAGTTGAGAGTTGTGAGCAAGTCGGCCACAATAGCTAGTTACACAGTTTTGTGGATAAGATCTTGATAACCCTTCAGCCATAAGTTAAGTATGAATCTGTACTGCTAATGCTTACCATATAGGGGAATAAAAGGCTGGCTAAATTAGAACTAGAAGAGCCAGGAGCTAAGCTCATGACCTATTTCCCATGGAGTTATGCAGTGGAGGTAATCAGATGTACTTGATAATCAGTGGAGCTATGACAGTTTATTAAAGTAATATATGAGACAAAAACAGGAAAAAGGTTCTAAGCACAGGGTCACTGATTTAAAACCACTTTAAGATTTACATGTGCACCCCACAATTTATATATTATTGGCCCTGGGTCACTGCATATTATAGAAAATGACAGCTTTATATACAAACCCATCAAAATATGTGAGTTCTAACCCTGAGCAGTAATGTTTTTCCAACATGTTGATCTCTTACTTAATGGATTCATTCACAACCAGCAGCATTGGTACCATTATAAAGCCATGTTACCAATGCATATCTTAATTATCTTCTGTGATTTATTAGTCATTTAGTGGGATAAGTTAGAAGGCACTGCTGAATGCTCTAACAGAGACTTCTTTCTTTGAGATAAAGTAATTTCTTTGTATGTAAAGGACATATCAGTTTAGCAGAGCGGCTGATTTATTTATTGTTCTGACTTGATATGAGAAGGTATTGCAGCACTCCATCAGCAAGTAACCATGTTGCAGTGAAATATATGCCACTTACCTCTTCTTGAAGGTGGTCTTAAGAAATGTTAACATTTTATCTGTGCTGTCAAACTTAAATGCTGGGTTTTTTTTCCCTGGAAGTGCCATCTGTGCCACTTAATTTCTGTAAACACCTATTAGTAAATCTTTTAGTTCAAAGTACCATGACTCATGTAATCAGTAGTAATGATTCCTCTGTTTCAACTCTTATACAAAGTCGAGGTTGCGCTATCGCATAATGTATCTGCCGCGATGGCTTTACATCTGTTAATCAAGGCTTGCTTTCTTGTAATATACTCATGTTGGATGTTTTGCTGTAAACTGTTTGGAGCTTTCCTCCAAAGGCCCATCTGAAAACTGGCTTTGCCCTGTAGGGCCTGTCCAATTAACAACATGTAGTATTTAAATCATTCATTATGTAAGCTAAAATACTTAGGCCTGTTTCACATGCATGTTTAAAAGATCACTGCTTTACTTTCCATTGTAATTGATGTCTGAGATTGTGATGCATGGAATCAGCATATGCACCATTCATTTATAACAGCATAAGGAGCATGTCTTCAGGGAATAAGGCCCAACCAGTGCAGTTTAAGTCTGTTATCTATGTAATTCATGCAATTTCCTATTTACTTACATAGTCACTTGTAATCTTTGGGCGACATCCAGTTCTGACTTGCACCATCCTTTCCCCTTACTTAAGTAATGGAATGCACAGTTGTTATGCTGTACCATTATAGTGGGTGAAGTGTGTCTTTCTTGACATGTACATACTGGTTTTCCAGTAAATATGTTCTTCATTCATTGAAAGGGGAAGCAGGTATTCAAATTAGGAAACAACTATTTGTACAGCATAACTTTTATTAATATGCATGTTTCTTCTCTCACTTCTGCGAATGTCATCATTCTACTCATAAAAAATACTTGTGAAGGCACCACACAAAAAACAGATTCCAAATGAGATGTTCATGTAAAACTCATTTAAGTGCCCTCAGCATAAAAAGTACTTCAGAACCAAGTACATAATGACTTCCAAACATTTAAATAACAGTCGTGTGATGTAATCCATATGGCACAATCTATTTATATCATTTAAAGAAACCTAAAACAATACAAATGTAACAGCATCTGCATATAAACAATTTAGAAAATTCTGCCATAAAAATATGTAGAAAAAGAGCACTATGTAAAACTGCTACCAGGCATCGATGTTTTATCCCAAAACTTGTTTTGCTTTAAGCACACATTTTACATTAGTATTATCATTAACACCTGGTGCTTGGTCTGTATTTAATTTAATTTGCCAGCCAGTATAATTTACGTATTTATAAAATGTTGTTCATATATCCTCTCCTGATATTTGATGTGATGCTGTCTACCAAAAAAAAAAAAATCAAATTAGTTCAAGAAATTGTGTGTTTAGAAAGTGCATTTTAAATGTTCTTACACTTTATGCCACAGTAATTTTCTTGGTTTCTGCTGCAGGCCTACCAATATAAAAAGCACTGCAGTTTGCTCAGTTAACTCTTTTTGCAGTATTGCACTTATAGTATACTTTACTGCTGATACTATAACTTAAATAAGCCAAAAGGTTATGACTTGAATAAATGTATGTACACCACTTTCCACTTGGTAAATTACTTACTTTGTCAGAGCTGCCATCTCTTATCTCATTACTTTTCTACAAAAGTGTTGGTAAATTGTCCCCTTTCTTATCCGTAAACATTAGCTTGCTGTCAATCACTTGGAAAACATTATTGTGGCCCCAAATATTTTTCAGTTATCTCTGACCACATGTTTTGTAGATGAAACAACAACACTGCAAATCATAGGAAAAGCTAACTGGAACTCTTTCTTAGACACAGTATACTGCTACTGGGGGGGGGGGGGGGCATAGCTATTGCCTAACAATGGAACAAGATAAATGTGTCTTTCTGCTTTAGCATATTTAAAAATCATTCTAATATAATTACTACCATAACCTCTATCGATAAACAATTTCTCTAAGTGATCTGACTCTTAAAATTAGATTACTTGCAAGTTTGGCTATTGATGGCATTCTCTCTCTCCTTATTTTATACATAAAATGGATGCACACTTTAAATGCAAGGATAATTATTACCAGAGGAAGGCTTTCTAAACAACCTGGAAAAAATGACCTTGAACCCGATCAGAATTAATCATTCTGTGTGCCCTAAAGGTAAATTCTAAAAGGCTCAAACTATACTGAGCATTATTTCTGTATATACACCTATGTACAATGTGTTTTCAGTTTACTTACCTGTAAAAAAAATATTAACAAAAACAGGAGTTTGCTAGCTTTTTGATTTGTGCAGGCTAAAATAGTTAACTTTGTGCTGAAGTAGAATATAGAAAAAAAAGAACAAAACAATTAAAGTGTGTAGTGTTAACATTTGTGTTTTTGTACATCAGTTAGATATTGTCAGATAAATGGGTCAGTTTCAATAAAGTCTACACTAAGTACACGATATGTATTCAAGAACATTCTTATTACATTTTTCTGTGTTTTCTAGTTACTCAAAGATTACACTAAGTGTACATGTAGTCTACAGTAACCTTTATGAATCCCTGTCAATATTTAAAGCTGCACAAATATCAGTAGGAAAACTAAAATTAGGAGAAAGAAGGTGTAGGTTATGTTTGTGGTGTCTGTTCACTCAGAAAGGTATACACTTAGTGTAGGGTTAATATGTTCACATTTTCCTCATATTTTCTAACTGAGCTCAGCACATTAACAAGGCTGGCACTGTAATCTTTTGGAATTCAGGAACAGCCCTAACATGGTAAGTCATGATGGTCTAGCATAAAGACATGCTGTACCACATATGATTGGCTCTTTGGCTGTGGTGAATGCTAATGAGGCAGTTCAGGAGAGGGAGAGGCATAGGCTAATGGGCCATGTGCTCTCCATCCCAAAACCACCTCCAGAAAGGCATCAACACTCTCAGAGCAGTTCAGGAAATGGCTTGGACATGTAGATCAACACATCCAGCCCCACCATGGCATGGTAGTTAACATGGCCAAAAGGCCATGTTCATCTACCAGAATTAAGAGTTAAAATGTATAAAACTCCTCCCTGTTAAAAGTAGCTTGGGGATCGAGGGGTAGTGGGAAAGACTAGACACCTGAAATACAGTTGCTCCATAATGGTACCTACTACAGTATGGGGACCGGGGAGAAGGGCAGCACACTAGATGCCAGGGATATTACAATTGTGCCATAACAGCACCTATAGCAGTACAGGATTTGGGGGTGGGTGAAAGTACTAACCTCCGGGGATAATAAATTTGTGCCCTACTGTCACTTATAGTACTACAATAAGGCCGTAGAAAACTTGGATACAGGTGTGGGGACTGTGGTTTGTGTGTGTATGTGTTTGAATATGTACTTGTGTGTGGGAGAGTGACTGAGGGGGGATGCCTATAGCTATATGATGTGGTTGCAGACGTTAAGTCCTGGGATCTGCACATTTTAGTAGTAACTGTGATTCTGATACATGACAGATCAACTAATGATCACAGCTGACATGTCTCTGAATTGCAAAATACCAGGTTGTGGGAGCAGGGCATGCTTATGCTATGTCTTTAATAAATCTCTGGGTGTACGTCTGAAGTTCTGTGGGCACGTTTTTCTGTGGCCCATTATCAACAAATTTGCAATGATTTAACAAGATTCACTTAATACCTTTTCTATTGCTGCACTTTCAGGTATTACAGCACCATCACTGCCAGGCATATTCTTTGAAAGGATGCTGAGGAAGGTGTATCTCATCAGTAACGAGTTAATTTGAGAGAATTGCAAGGGAGATGGGGGGGGGGGTGACATGGTGTACTACAAGTATAGGGGATTGTGTGTTCCAAGTGGTTTCTCCAGTGAAGTAGCTGTTCAATTATGTGATTTTTCCCTTTTCTGTGTGCCCACTGGAGTGGAAAATCCGTGCTAAGATAAAATTGGGGTAGTGACATAAAGTGGGCATGTGAGTAGGACTTTGATATCTTGACTTGTGTATCGAAGTATCAACTCCAGCATTTGTTACTTGTTAAATGGTACAGCAGTAAGGACTCCTGGCTAGACTAGCATTAGCAGGTTTTGTGGTGCAGGCCTGTGCATGTTGTAGTCTTGCTCTGATATGATTGATCATTCTAAAAGCCTGACAAAGTGCATCTCATTTGTCTTAAGTTTGTGCAGAACTACCAGAAAGATGGATAAAAGGTCAGCATTCTTAAGAAAATCAGGTTAACTGATGTGAAACTGCCTGCAAAAACATTGTAATATTATGTTTTGCTGGACATTAAATTACATGGAACAGCTGCTAAGTGCATATGCAGCAAGTTTAATAATGGTCACCTTAAATTCTTGAAAGTCCTGTAAATCATTTAAGTTATTATAGTCTGCCATTGTACTCCATACCCATATATATCTAGGAGGTTTTCTGAAGTACCATTTTCCTATTAAAAATGCCACTATTTTAATTTCTATTTCTTAATAAAAAGATGAGCCACTTCTTTCACTTTTATTTAATCCCACTGCCTTTAATTGTAGCTACTTTCAAAACTGATGCGACATTAACACTGTGTCTTCTGTTGCTTTTTTGACTGTACTGTGTGGCATCACCATTATTTTTGCATTAGCTCCATGTGTGACATTTCACATTTCCAGAAGTTTCACTATTTAGCTGTTTTCCCTGTCTAGGGCAGGCCTGTTGTTAATGTCCTGTGTCAGTGGGGTCATCAGCTGTACAAACAAAATATCTGTGACCAGTAATTCCATTTCATCTCTAGCTTGTGTCAGCATCTGCTTTGCAGGCTCTAACAAGTTTTTGTATGTTGTGTAACTCTGTGTTACTACTGAATACTATCACGTATACTGTAATGCTAATGCAGTACGACTGTCAGGTACTTCATTAACGTATTTGGAAGAATTCTGTGCTTTAAAGCTAGTATGAAGTAGTGCTGGAGTTGCATTTCAGTGGACATCAGGTTTAGTGGACCTATTATTTGATACTGTTAGACCAGTTTAATTATTTGGACACAAAGTGTTACTTTGGCCTTGGGCTGACTTATAATATCTGCGTAATGTGCTTTCTTTATAATAGTTTACTCTGGTCTGACAAAAATTAAAAAAAAAACATTCTTTATCTTGTAATAATACCCCTTTGGAGCAATAAAAATTCATTTAAATGTAGAATGTGCACTTAATATTTCATTGTATTTATTTTTATTTTATTTGGTAACCAGTGGTGGGCAGGTCTATTGATCCTTTACACCCAGAACCCAGTCACAAGAGTACAACAGACAATTAATTAAACAGTAATAACGTTTTCAGTATATATGGAACAAAGTGGCAAATGTATGTACAGTATATATGAGTGGGAAAATAAACACATATTTAGATTCAATTTATACACTTGATTACAAGAAGATATTCATTTACTTATGAATACCTGCTGTTGTAAACTGCAGACGTAGCCAGAGTCTTTAAAGCAAGTGCACCTCGTTTCATTTTGCAATTGTATGCCTGCCATATACCTGTAACAGGTTCTCAGTGGTAGTGTATTCTCATTAAGCCTTTATTTTTGGTATAATTTAAAGGTTCATGCTTGTTCTCGTTTTTCTAAGAAAGTGTCAAGTTTTATCATGATATCAGAACGTAAAAAGACTGAGCACACTGATGCTGCAAAGCATGGTTCTGATGAGATAGTTGTAACAGTCTGCCATAGCCTGCTTGTGCTAATACATTTTTATCTTTAATTGTAAAGAAGATTAGCAGCTCATTCAATTACCCTTTTACTACTTTAGTCTCCATGTCAAGGTGACCAAGAATGAAGGGTGTCCTAATATGGATCCATCCTGACAGGAGGAGGAGGAAGTTCCCTTTGACCCCACCTTTAACCGCTGCCTATCATGCATGTCAGAATAGTTATTGTGTGTATGTTACAATGTGCACACCCTCCGTTGTGAACTTTCTGCCTTTGCTTCCTCTCATTTTGTGAACATGTGCTAGAGCCTCCATACTCTAATGGGTGCCATAGCCAGGCAGAAAATAACATCCTCAAACAAAAAGGAGTGCTGCTTAATTGTTCTTCCCCCACTTGCAGGGTTGCACTTGCTTTTCATTCCAACACAGCCTGCTATTGTTAATAGTGAGAATACAGTTTGTGTGTTTTTAAACTTAATTATGTTTGTAGCAATGTAGTCATCAAATAACGGGATAATATTTGTGCATTTTTAAACTAGATGATGCTTGCATTTATGTAAATATCAATTAATGAAAAACTTTTGAAACATAATCATATTAATAAAGAATATATCATAACATACACTCATTTTCAGGAAAAATAAAAATTAAGTCCTTTGTTGTGTGAAATGAAAGATTGATGCCAGACAGTATATCCACTAGTTATTATATAAAAATGTTTCCACTCAATATTTTAATTTGACAAGACATGAGTATTTCTAAAGGATAATGTTATAAAATAGTCAGTACTACCTTTCTCTACATGAGCACTGTACTTTTTCAGAACAGAAACAGATACATCAGCATTCAAGTTATTCTGACAGTGATTCTCTGCTGGTATCAAATACCATGAATGTGACTAATCCCTCTGTGGTGGATGAATACGTTGCCACCTAGACAATGCCTTTCTTGATAACCTGCTACTCTGCACTGTCTCGTAATGGAGGTTAAAATCTTTGTGTGTTTTTTTTTTTTTTTTATGAGTGAGTTTATGCATGTTTTTTTTTTATTGCACAAAAATTGATTTCTGACTCTGCTTTCCTCTGTTTTGGGACTCACCTTTCTCCCTACATCTCAACCTTTTAGAACAAGAAATCTGGACAAAACCACAAAAAATATGGATACAAAGGCCCAAAGAATAGGGGCACTTTTTAAATATTGCTCTTACAAAGTTAGAAAGTTGATAGATTAATGGGTTTTGCATTCGCAAGTCTGAAACTCAAATGCCTGCCATTATTTTATAACTTCAGTTCTCAAAGATTTGCCAGTGATTTGCCAAAAAAACACAATTGTATGAGAAACAGGCAAAAATTTATGAGGCAAACATCTGGGCATTCTGAGAAAATCTGGACAGTTGAGAGGTATGCTTCTCTCCAAGTGCATCTGCACTTTGGCTGTCCAGTCATCTAGACATGAAATGTGAAACTAGAGAGTGAGACATTTGCAACTGGTGAACTTATTCAGATTATATGATTTAGCTCATCTTTTTCTGATATGGCAATGATATGCATGCATTTAAGCATTTATGAGTTAGCACATTCCTGTGGTTTGTATTCTAGTTGTATATCTGTTTATTCATTCATTAACTTAACCCTTTCTCCACCAGTGGACAGGTAAATAAAAGTAAGACATCAGTGTTTTTTTGTACTTGCCTAACATTTAACCCCTATATTACATCCTTGATTCATTCTTTTATTCAAGCCTACAACTGCATGATTAATACTTTTGTCAGATGCCCAGTCTGAGCCATTTCTTTAAGAAATGGGATCTTCTTCTTCTTTCGGCTTTTTTTCCGGTTAGTCTGATCAGCGATCGATCTATCCGCATTGAATGGCAGTGGAGTTTTTTAACAGCTAGTTGCCTGCCCACAGCCAGCAGCACCACACCACACACACACACACACATTACTACACACCAATTTATAGTGTCAATCCAGTCTGTCTTTGGGTTTGGGAGGGGGTCAGAGGAAGCGGCAACCAGGAGACCCCAGGGAAACCAGGAGGACACACAGAGACTCGCACAGAAGGGACCCAGAGAACCGAGGACGCAGACGAACCTCTGCACCACACTGCACCACCAACCACTGCACACCCACTCTTTAAGAAATGTGATACTTTAAATAATTTTCCTCAGCCTTGACCAATGGAAATTATATATTTTCTTGTGATTACAAAAGCAGTGACAGTATCATGGATAATGAATTTATCGAGGGTATGATTATTGCTGATTGAAAACATATCAGCAAAATTGTTTCCTGCCATGTTTATTGGAAAGTTAAGCAATATTATTCTATATTAATATAACTGGGTATGTCCATTGTTTCAGTGTTTGATACAAGCATAAATGCTCAGAGCAGAAATATACTAAGAAAACAGGCAAAGGAAGCAACTTTATCACACAACATCTTTCTGTCTTTCTCAGTTTCTAATTCTGTGTCTTTTTGTCATAATCAGTGTAGTGCTCCTTTGCAGGATATGGAATGGGCTAGAAACTGGATCCAGTGTCTTGTAGAGGAGAGGAGTCAGTATAGAGATCATCTACCACAGTCAAAAAATTCTCTGACCATTTTCTGTGCACTGGCTAGGGTATGGTAATAATTTTGAAATTCCTTGGGTCTGCTGCACTTCTCCAGCACAAATACTGTATAGTGTGCTACCTATAATTTCTATGTACAGCAGTAGGTTTAATAAACATTTTACTAGCCCACTAATCATCCCTGTATGGAGGCAGTGTTGTCCTGCAGACTGTTTTGTCCCATGTTCCTAAGTAGTTCTTTTTTGCGTTCTTTTCTGGAACTTAGTCTTAAGGTATGCCTCATGTGTTGCTACATCAGCCAATTCTACTTTATATGTATTTGTTTTCCAGGGTAGAGCACTGATCCCCATGGACCTTTTTTGGACCCAGCCTAGGAGCTGCATTTGGTTAAGTAACTTGCTCCAAGTCACACAGTTCGTAATGGAAGCTGAGAGAATCAAACCTTAAAAAAACAAAAAAAAAAACGTGCAAGTAAGTTCCTGAGTCTTACCCTCCCCAGCTGCTCAACTCAGTATAATACTCAATCTACCCAGCTTGAGATGTCTGTCCAAAGGTTGATGCTTATGATTGTTTGCTACTGTTCAATAAAGGAGGTGTTTTAGGGAATGGAGCTCCCTCCAGGAATCTTAGCCTATTGGTGTGTCTCATGATTTCACAAACCGATCTTATCCCAAGTGGTAGTTATTCACGTGATTATATCTACGTATTAATAATCATTGGCTAAGCCAGTTCATTCGAGTCCTGGTAACATCTAAAGATGATCTCTGTTAGTAGTGTTAGTATAAAGTGAGGGGTTTTGCTATATTTTCTTCATTTCCCCCACCATTTGGATAGAACTGCAACACCCTGGACTGAAAAGCTTGACTTTTTTTTTTTTTTGTAAAACATTAGTTCAGGGCATCTGCTTCTGTTTTGTCTGTTGTGTTAAAGTGAGTTGATCCAAAATGCACTTTGTTGAGTTCCAGTTGTTCTGTGTTAGGGAAGAAGCAACTGACTTCCAGGATGTGTGGCAGTTGGCTAGTATGAGATTACTGTGTCTCATTTAACAATAAGTCACCAGGCATTGCCAAGTGTTTTACCTTCTCAATTAAAGCACTAGAAAATGGAAGCAGAAGATGGAAAATATTATTTCTGCTTGAACATACACTTGTAGAGATGTGCTTGAAACAGAGTAAAAATGGAATAACTTGCCTATAGGAACTTTGACAGATATGACCATAAGATGTTCAGATTTAAAAAACAAATTGATAGAGGGAAGAAAAAAGTGATTGTTAAGGACAAAAGGAAAAACACAATAATAACAAAGGCATGCAAAAGTCAAAGTACTGAAACATTAGCAAGAATTTCAAAAGAAAACTTGAAGGATTAGGGCTCTGCGTTTGCTTTGGTGTTTCCCAGATCGTCATCGTCTCTGTTATGGACTCATGTCTTGATCATAATTCCCATATTTTGGATGCCATTGCAGTCCTTTTTTACTTTTGGTTGTAAAGGCATATTTTCCTTTCAAAAGCTACATCATTAGGGACATTGGTGGTGCCACTTCATCAGGGATTTGATGGTCAGCTATTTTCACAAGTCCACCAGTAATACTGATTTACGTTAGACAGACACTCTCTATAAGTAAATTGCATTAAGTGCAACTTGTATGAGATGTAGCATGCATTCCTTAATACTGCAAGTAGTCCATCTTATTGTTAATGACAGTATCACCCTGAATTTTACCACCATGGAAGCACAAAGCTACAGGTACATGCTGTGGTAGCACAGCCTTGACAGGACCTTAGGACTACCCCAACAGCCCCATACAAGTACACTTCATCTGATTCTTAGCAGCACACTCTCCTATCATGCTAGATGAAATGTAACAGATAATAACAATTAGCATATAGCCCCACCCCTAGCAACCAGTAATTTCCAGTGGGAGTCTCTTTATACTTTGTTCTGTGCTAGTAAGAGGAGGGTTTATTTTAATTTTGTGGTAATGTTAGAGGTTTCATGCCAAGATGTTCATTGGTTAATAAATATTAGGGCCAGTTTCCAAATGACTTGTTCTTAGCGTAAATGACTTACTCTGGTATAAACGGGCCTTGATTGCAAAAGCCTTGATCTACCTCTCTTGTAAGTTTTTTATTCCGATGTAAGACCCATCTATAAAGCAGGCTTACACATGAATAAGTCACTTGGCCTGAGAACAAATCTTTTGGAATCTGCACTAAGTTAAATTTTCAGATTTGTTTCAAATGTAGCTGCAGTTCAGAAGCACAGTATTTGTATTTATTTTTTTGCTAAAGTAAATCAACCTCTTGAAGGCTTAAAGGCTATAGATAATTTTAGGGATATCTTGCTTATACTTAAGGAGTAATACTTGACCCCTCTTTGTATGTATCCATTTTTTGTAGCTTATCATTCAAACATGTTTCAACTTCAGTTCACCCTGCTTCTTACGTAAGCTGCAGGGTGAAGTCAAGTTTGATTTTCACAGAATGTCCAGATTTTTGCCTTGTAATTTTGGTCTGCTATCTCATACAATTGTGTTTTTTCTGGCAAATCATTGTAAAATAATTGAGGGTTGAAGTCAGAAAATGATGGCAGACATTTGAGTTTTACACTTCATACCCCTCAGAAAATTCATGCTGATACAAAATATGTTATTCTATCCACTTTCTAAGTTTGTAAGAGCAATATTTAAGAAGTGTCCCTATTTTGGGCCTTTGTCTATTATTTATGGCTTTGTCCTGATTTCTTACTCTGAGGTTGAGAGGTATGGCTTACTTTTGCAGGGGGGAGGTGAGGAGAGTTGTCTGTGTTCAAAAAAGGATTCAATGGTCACATTAGGAAGAGTGTTACTGTTATTTGAAGGAACTGGGTGTGACTTTTGAATTTGGTTGGACTAAGTTTTGTCTTAATCAGATGTTTTATATTATAGTGATATTAAACTGGTAATGCAGCATATATAAGCCACAGCCATCAAGTAGGTAAATTGTACATTTGGATATATAATTTAAAGTTTCTCCAAATCTATAATACTATTCTGTTGGGTTTGTGCTTCATTTGAAAAGGATGTATTAGTGTCCCATGCCTGTCTTGTCATTTTTTGGGAGGGTAGCATACGTGATTGGAAATGATTGGAAATCTATCATATTTCTCAACCTGTTAAGGCAAGAGATCTGGACAAGGCCTAAAATAATAGGAGGAAAGGCTCAAAAATACTCTCAGGTGTTAAATATTGCACTTATAAGTGTAGAACGTTGTTAGAATAACAGGATTTGTCTTAGTGTACATTTTCTGAAGGATATGAAGTCTGAAACTCAAGTGTTTGTCATTATTTAGTGATGCAATCATCAGGGATTTGCCAGAAAACTACACATTTTATGAGTAACAGACCAAAAAGATGAGGCAATAATCTGGACAGATGAGAGGCATGGAGTCTGTGTGGGGTGCATTGATCATTTTAATATTACATACTAGTTAACCTTTTAGAATAAGTGAATAAGTGACAGGACTGAAAGAGAAATCTCAAAAATTAATAGAGTGAATTGGCTTTGGTTATTAATCACTTGCTGAGATAATGTAGAAGTTACTTACTAGAAGTAAATGTATAGACAGTATTTGAATGGTTTCCTTTGCATTGGTAATTCATGCTAACTGCAGTTATTACACTTTTTGTTACTACAATTATATATAAGGCCCTTTATGTGGACCATTGCACAACTGTGTATCACAGAAGCATAGCCGGCACTATGAACCAATGCTCCACCCCCACCCCCTCAGCTCTTCAAGTAAATAGCAAAAAAAAAAAAAAAAAAAGACACACCACTGTAATAAGCCGATTGCTACATTTTAAGTGATCAGCTTATTGCTTATTACAATTAGATTTATGCCTCCCCCAACTCTTCCACTGAAGAGCAAGAAAAAAAAAGGACATTCCTTCTGTTGGCACACCGACCAGGTGACCATCTGCATGGCATGGCCTCTCCCTCCTGCTCCAGCTATTCAGGTCCCATTTTTTGTACACTTTCACCAATCATCTTTCAACATATTTTATTTAACAAAAAAATCTTCTTTTTAAAGTATAACAAACTGTTTGCTACAGTTTATACTCTGCCTGCACAGAGCGCTGCAGCACCCATGTTTTAATTAAAAAAAAATTACTTTTAAACTGTAGCAAACTGCTTGCAACAGTTGAGACCGCACACAGAGTGCTACAGTGATCATGTATGAATGCAAATGCAGTACTGACTTTTAATAGCGTGTGTTACATTAAAGAAAAATCAGGATTGGCTGATAGCACCCTCATAACACTTTACACCTGAGGCAGTTGTCCCTCTCACCCGACCCTTGCTACATCACTGGTATTTCACCTCATTTATTTGAAGTAACTACTCTAGGCTACATAGATTCTCTGATTACTCTACCTCAACACTTAACCATTCCACATTTCTTACTCAGCTGTTGCTGACTGAGTTTTTCCTGCCTGCCTCACAAAGTAGGGAATTCACTCCCATATACTGCCTACAAGCATTGAACTGTAATGTTTAGAGCAGTATTATTTTTGTCGAATGTGTTATTCTGTTATGATTTGCCTTTTCTTGCTCTTTATAGTTTGTCTGCCATTTAGTGTTTATATGTATTGTTTTTATTCTATTTTCTGTAACAGTTTCGACACTGAAAAGGGCCCTAATGGCTCAGGTCATCAACCTGCTAAATAAAATAATGTGAATGAGGAGGGTTGGAAATGAAACTTTAAAGAGTAGTGGCATATGAAAAGAACCTACAAAAGTCAAAAGCAGATTCCTGCAGACTTGTCATAAAATACATGAAGAAGAGTAAAAAAAGAAAGACCTGGAAAAGGCTGTGATGAAAATGTCCTCACCCTTTGGGTTAAATGGGATAATATAACCTTCTGTTAAACACTGTTACTTGTGGGTATTCTGCAGAATTGTACTTGTCCCATATAGTCAACATTTACAGTATAAAGCACCTAAAATAACAGGCAAAATCTCTTATAAATACATAGAGAGTATTTAGCTACACTCTTAGGAGTTGCACAGAAATTGTTTTCCCCCACTATTCCCTCCCCGGTGCTGTTGTGTTTTTAAACTCAACTGTCTTTCCAGTTTCCTGCCCCTTATGTTAATTTGACCACATATGTCCTTCTTTCTCATCTTTTTTTGGTTATTATGAGTAAGCACAATATTATCATTTTGTGAAATCACTCTCTTTTAGCTATTTAAATTTACTGGCTATCCCACTATATTCCATAGTGCCAGACTGCAAAGTTCCCACCACCGTCTAATCTTTTAAAATTAGTGGCTCTCCACTTAGAAGGTTAAAGCTTTGCGACTCAGGATATTAACCCATTTCTTTACATATTACTTTTAAAATCTGCAACATCTACTCCAAGACCACCAATTATTGGAGAACCCACATTCTGCCTTTTCATCTTGGGATTATTACTTCTGTTTTGCTCCTAGTGAGAGAAAGAGCATAGGGACATTATTTCTGGAAGACTTATCACCAGAAAGTATAATAGCTGCTTCATGGGTGCCAGTTAGGAATTTCTGCTTATATTTATTTATTTTACATTTGTTTACCGGGATGGTCTGGCTGGGACAGTGCCCATTTTCAGTGGAGGTCTGGGGAGAAAAGCTCCAGCCTAAGCTTACATACAAAATGATTACATCAAGTAATAGAAATTATATACAAAATTGAAAAAAAAGTGTTAACACATTTACAGGATAAAAATGCAAAAACAAAAATAATATACATTGTATCAAATAGAACAAGACTTTAAACACTTGAATATAGACAAATATATGGTTGAAATTGTATATGTGGAGGAACATAACATTATTTAGGAAACTGAGTAGGGAAGTTAAGTAGTAGTATATTTTGCTCCTGGGGGAGGACGGCCACGGTGGTGCAGTGGTTAGCATTGCTGCCTCACAGCAAGAGGTTCTCCGGTTCATTTCTCGGCTGGGGTGCCTTCTGTGCGGAGTCTGCATGTTTTCCCTGTGGTCGCGTGGGTTTCCTCCGGGTGCTCCAGTTCCTCCCACATCCCAAAGACATGCAGTAGGTGGATTGGACACTCTAAAATGGCCCTAGGTGTGAGTCTGTGCATGTGTGTGCCTTCTGTGGAAGGTTGGGCGCCGGGCTGGCAACTTGACACCGTAAAACTCCACTGCCAATCATGAGCGGACAGATGATCCGTTGTGGCGACCTAAACCGAAAAAAAAAAAGAAGAGAAAGAAGATGAGCTCCTGGGGAGAGAAGGAACGGAGTGCATTGATTCCTGACTATTTCTGATTGGGCAGTGAGTGTCTGTGTTTGACTTTCCTGATTGGTCTGGTTGCTGTTCAAGGCATCTAGTAGGAAAAGGCTGCAACATTCTTAAAGACCTTGCATCATCTAGGACAAGGCTGTTGATCATCAAAAAACCTGTGGCCTGCTTCTCCTCTTGGGAATAATGCTACTGTTTTACTTCTGTTGAGAGAAGAAACAAAGGAGCATTGTATCCCAGCAGCTTGAAGCTATGCTGAGACCAGCACTAGAAGTAGCCAGGTAGTTGCCATTCATGTGAATCCCCTCTATTCATCAGTCTTGACAAAGCTGCTTTTCTTTTCAGTACAGTACTGCTTGATTTTCTGTTGTCTAACCTAACTTCAGAATATCTTCCTAAATACTTCATCCATAAATCATCAGGGTCTACATATTAGTTTCTCCTCTACTGTTTGGCAGTGCCCTGTATAGATGCAGACACCTTGAGTTGACATTTTTCCTGTAACTGCACCCTTGAAGTTTTACCAATGCCTAGTTGCACACAGGGCAACTAGTTTGCAGTGACAAGCAGTGCCCCCAGATTTGCAAACCAGATACTCCTGACATTGCTTTATATTCTCATGCCAACCTTTTAATAATTTAAAAAAGGGTCTGTTAAAGTGGCTATGAACTTTTCCACTACTTTCTGTTACCAGCTTGGTGGATCTGGGCATCCTGACAACCAGTTAATTTTCAAACAAACTGATATGGTATGTGAGAGAAGTATTTACACAGTGTCATTGGAGGCAAAGCTCTCACATAAAAGCACTCCTAATGTCAGTCAGGTTGTCAGTAGTACACAAGTTGCACCCATCACACACAATTCAAAACAGATATATAGACCCACATATGCTGAGGCACTTTAATGTAATGTTCATAAACCCCAAACACCTCTTAGACAAAATACACATAACAAATACCCTCAGGAGCCCAGAAGGCACTCTTTTCAAAACAACACCCACATAAACACATCTCATGGAAACTCTGCTCCAAAGACCATAAGGCAAGCCACCACACAATTCAACATTTTGGTCATTGAAGACTCCATTGTGAGACACACTGATGTCCCTCTCACCAGGCTGAGTAAGAAGAAAGTCACAGTCCGTCGCTTATCAGGGACCAGGATCCACCACATTATGCACACACGCAGGACATTGGAGCACAAGTACCAGTAAGTCTCGATCATAGTCCATGTGGGTGTAAATGACCTGAGATGTACATCTCTAGACTATATGAAGAAAGACATCAAGGAGCTCTCAGAATATGTATCCCAGGTAGATATAAACCTAAGGTTGACCAGCATTTTACCTTCTCCAAGGATGATGCCATAATACAAACAGCAGGTGATGGACTTTAATAGTTGGTTTAACTTCTGTTGTCATTCTAAGGAGTGCCATATCTGTCCGCATGGAAGGAGATGGTTAAAAGACCATGCTTCTTTGCCAGGGATGATTTGCACCTCTTCTAAGTTTTTGCTTATTAGCTAAAACATTGTCCACCCCCACAGTGCTTTTTTAGGCAATGCCAAACTGAAAGTACTTCTGATATAGCAAATCAAAAACCACAAAAATCTAAAGGTGTTACTGCTCAATGCTAGGAGTCTAATAAAAAACTCCACTCCCTACAAACTCTCCTCACTCTAGAGAATGCTGATGTCTGTGCACTCACTGAGATATGGTTTAGAGCTGCAGAGAACACAACGGCAGTGCAAGGTTATAATGCCTTCCACATATTTAGACCAGATACCCGATAGTCTCACCACAACCATGCTAGGCTTTTCGATCTGGTAACCGAGTGGTTAAATCATGCATCCATGTTTAATTTGAGCACTGCAAGAACATTACAGATAAAAATGCCTTTATGCCAAATACAATCATATTCTTTGCTCATAAATTTAAACTGGTTAAGATTCTGTCCCATAAAAAAGTCTCCATGGACACTAATTTGATCAAGGCAGTGTGGTTATTTCTCCACTCTGCAGATAAGGGAACATACGTGAAAAGGTACCCATTTACCCCGACCCGTAAGTTAGTCACAGTATTCTTTCAAATGAGATAGCCATGTTGAAGGATTGAAGCTTCTTGCCCAAAACTGTGAACCAATGGTAGAGGATATAGATGAACAACTCTCAACCGACTTATTAAGAATATATTCCTAGCAGATCTGATGAAGATTTATCAAAAGTGCCACCACACTTAGACCACCATTTTATTTTTGTTTTCCCATGTCAGTTAAAATAAATTAAATAAAACACCAAAGTTATAAGTAAAATAAGATATCCACCAGTTGGCTTGTTTCAACAATATTTCAACATTTGAATTAACATTTTGATAAAAATGCCTTTTATTTAGAAGAAAAACACTAGAATGTGGAACAGAAATTTGTAACCATCATAAGAACTGTCAAAACACGACACAAAATGGGGACAGAATGAATGGATTTATGTTTATTTTTGTTAATTTTATATTATACAATTATTTCACATAGTCTTATTTTATTTCAGTTTATGTTATTTCAAGATTCTGATTATTTATTGCAAAAGCAAGACTTGATCCTTGGGTAACCCACCCCCACTCACATAAGGTTAGGCCCACCATGATATCATGGGCATTTCAGTAAACTGAACCCTCCCCTATACACACCCCAATGATATAATGGGAGGTGACTACCTTAGACCCACCCACTAAAACTATAATAAAAAGCCTGATTAAACCACTTGTACTCAGTCTTTTAAGTAGCGCTCATTTGCTAATAAGGGAACCTACACTTTGAACGGAACTGAGTACTTGGCTTTATTACTTTTTCATAATGAAAGACTACTGAATTATTTTTCCATAAAGAAGGACTATTGAATTACCTCCCACAGGCACCTGGTCCCAACTGAACAAGAAGCAGCCCAAGACCATGAGAGAAAGAATCACCAACCAAAACAGGAGAATCTCCCCCAGAAGTATCTCCTCATACACAGGCAAGTGGATAACACTTTTTATATAAATGTTGGAGGGAAATATGGTTACCACACCATATGTGTGCTGTGACAGGACACTGTTGGACACCTCAAAGGTGTTTCTACAAATAAATAATGACAAAGAAGAGTGACATCAAGTGAAATTATGAGGCAGTTAGAGTCACCAAAATATATTATGTTTATCCTTTTGAAATCTGTGGTGCAGTCATAGCCTGACTGATATGGTTATACCAAAAGAAATGTAAAGAATAGGGTATTTTCAGTTGTGTTATTTTTCTTATGGTGACACTAGTATCTCTGCCTCTGTCATAATGTTATTGCTCACCTTTGGCTGCACCTATTTGTGTATATAGATAAGTTGCATTACAAAGTTGTGGTGCTTACTTTACGTACTTAAGGATATCATCGTATTTTCTGAGAATCTAGTCTGGCAAGGAGGGAATCAGGCCAGAGTTTAACCCATGTGACCAGGCTTTATTATTAGCTGTGGCCTTGGAGGAACCAGATGGAGTAAGGGAGGAATGACGGGGCAGAGTCTGCTCGCCTTTCTCTGAGTGGGAAGATGGAATTGTCCACACTTTGTGTCACAAGCAAAAGGCACGATTTTTCTCATGAAGACTGTACAATTAAATGTGGTGCTTCCTGAGGTGGATCAGACTTGTTGTGATGGCTTATGTCCTTCACAGAAGTAAGGGACAACCCTTTGTTCATGCCTATTGCATGTCCACTTACGTGGTTTGCTGAATGAGCATCCTAAGGGAGGCTAAGGCATACAAGAAAAACCTTCCTCCATGCAGATCACAGCCCCACTGTCAATCTGCCTGTTCCTGGTTCTCCAAAATGTGAGATGTATGTCCTTTTCCAATGGGGAATAAAGGGTAACTGGGAGAGATAGTCAGTGGAGGGGCAGATTAAAAAAAAAAAAAAAAAAAAAAAGAAAACTTTGTGCAAATGCAAATATGGCCAAAAGCAGTATATTACCTACAGATATCAAACTACTCAATGCAACAATAAATAACTTACACCTTCATTTTTCTGCATTTATAAATGGCTGCGTAATTACCAAAAAGGACATTTTCATCATTCCTTTCTGGACAGAGGACCAATTTCTTAAAATACTAAATGAAAATAGAACAAAACATTGCCTGACTATGGTAATTTATTATAATGAATTTTCAGCAGTCTTGTCATGTGATGAGCTGGAAAATTATGTCCAGAAACTAAATACAGCTTGCCATCCATCCATACATTCAGTTATTTGCAAAGAAGAGAGAATGACTTATTAAAACATGTCTTCTATTTCCCTGTTCTACTGAAGTATGTGCGTAAGGCTTCCCTTAGCGTATCATGTTAAAATATGATAATAGGATGACTGTCAGCTTTAATAGCAGTTTGATAAATGAGTCAGGGTGTCTTCATACTGCACATGTAGTGCTACAGCTGTGTGGGAGACAGCAAGGAAAAGAAGAAGGAGATGGCCAACAAGCATATAAGGTAGCAGAAACGTTTGTGAAAAGACAGAGTGGTGAGAACACCACTCTAAAACAATAGCACTATGTGAAATTCAAATGTGCCTCTTTCAAAATGGTTCTTTTTTGTTTTGTTTTCCACATTAGTGCAGGGAAAATAAATTTGATCTGTATAGCTCAAGGCTTGTGGTATAGTTAGTGTTAGATGTTAATACTTTCCAAAAGAAGGTGGTGGTGTCTGAGTTAATTAAGGACGATGAGCAGATATTTATGCCATAAAACAAGATATCAGAAACTTTCTGAAACAGAATAATTTGAGCAAGAATTATCTGCCCATTATTGTTATAAGAATACACAAAGGTGTGTCTTTATCGATATCCTTATTCTATTGTATCACAGTAATAGTTTAAGAACTAAAACAAATAAGGTCCTTTCCAAACATAGTCTGCACTGCGTAAGGTCAGGAGGCTTTAAAATGCAGGAGAAATGCCAGAACACAGATGAAGACTGCTGTGCAAGAATTCTTTAGAAGCATCATGTAACTGCATAGCAAGAGGAATGTTGGTACTTGGTATGTATGCAGGGGGAAACAAACCACACATTGAAATATTAGTGTGATTCACACTTGTATAGAGTGCCAAAACTTCTTATTAAAACATCAGTGTAATAAAGTTAGAGAGGCCTTGGAATGGGGGTGGAGGGAGTTACAGTGCTCCTGTAGAAGTGCCAGTAACAGTCCAATCATTAGTAAAGTGTCGGTATTAAACACTTTAGCTGCTCACTGTCATAAAGAAAAATCCCACAGTGAAAGTAGATATAGCATGCTATAATCACTCATATTGCATTGCCATTGCATTATCAGTAAAGCTTTGTGCATGTGCCAGCATGCAGTAGTGGTCTGTACCTCAGTTAGTACTGCCTGCAGCTTCTGGTTCAGTTTCAAATTCATTTATATGCTTAAGCATAAGCACAGTATGACAGTATGATGTCAACATTACCTGTAAAATAAAACACATATGAGTAAAGTACTACTGAATGTGAAGAATCTTCTGTGTAAACACTGTCTTGAGAATATGTAAATATAGATAAATCATCAGCTATAACATGCCAGGACCCCATACTGTATAGTTTCATAGGTTCCTCCCAAAGCTTACAGCCATGAACACCATCAAGAAGCTCAGCCATGCTATCTAATACTGATGGGAGACTAACAATACCTAATGGTAATCATGGGTTATTGGTGCAGATAAACAGGTAATGTGCAGGAATGGGTAAGTAGGACAGTACATTGCTGTATATTTCATAATTAGGCTATGCATTCCTACATACTCTCCAAGTTAAAGTTATCTTCATTGTGTCCAACCATCCTCCTGCATATGTTGTATGCTGTTGCTATTAGGCAGTTTTGGCACACCTGATGATATCAGAATATAGTATATAATCATTTTCTGCTGTTAGACCTACACTCAGATATTAATCTGTTCCTTTAATACCAGGTGCATGTTCTGACCCCTTAACACTTGCATTAATCCTTTAGTGAACCAGGAACACACAATAAGACTCCAAAAGAACAAGAAATGCAGTCAAAGACAGGACCTCAAATGGAAGCAGTTCTCTTTATTGGATACATCCACAAGAAACGTTAAGCGCTTTCTTCCCCCATAAAATTACATGGGACTTCTTCAGAACAAAAAACAACTGGATAAGCCAGGTTTAAATATTACTGTTCAAACAAATGCTCAACCAATCAAAGTTAAAAAACAATAAAACAATTCATCATCATCTTCTTCTTTTGGCTGATATTCATCGTGTCACACTGCTGCAGTCATTACACTTGGGTTATCCTGCCGTCAGGCGGTTCCCCAGTCGGCCTGAGTTCCAAAGTCTTGGTCCGGCGTCGGTTGCTGTCGCCTCCTCCCTGACGTCAGTGCAACAGGTGTATATAAGATGCGGCCAACGCCATTTTCTTCAGTCTTTCTTGTCATGTGGTGCCCAAAGCAAAAGCAGTTTGCAAGTGCAGGTTGGCCGTCTCCTGAGATTTTCATTCCGAATCCAGAACCAAAGTCTTCTACAAAGCTAAGTACCTCGTTGGGGAAAGTTTTTCTTGCCTCAGACCGATGTCAGTAAAAGTTAATAACTGTATTTCTTGTGGGAAGCAAATACCTCATAAGGATTTCCATTCCTATTGTATCCCATGCCTAGGCCCTGACCACGACGTCACTGATTTTGTGCTAGGTTTAACAAGCGCACAATTAAATGTCGGTTTGATTTTGCCCGACATTATTTTGGTAGAAAATTCAATTATACCATGCCGTCGGAACTTCCGACGACCGGAATACACAAAAAGCGCAAAGACAAGGATAGGCATCCAAGGCCCAAAACTGACGACGAAGCCTCTTCTAGGCCAGTCGCCAGTTCTCCGGTTTTCAGCGAGGTGCCTTCGCAGTCCCTGACGACCGCTTCTGTAGAACCACAAGCCGCCTCTGACTCCCACATGGGGATGGCTGGGCCTTCGGACACACAAGTTCTTCAGCCTACCAAGACTAACCTTTCAGAGGGATCCGGAGTAGCTGAGCAACCCACAGCTACAGAGAGGGTGTCTTCAGACCTACTCAGTTAACCATTAAACCCTTAGCTAAGTCTAAGCCTCCATTAAAGTCAAAGAAACAAATACAGCATTCTCCAGGCAGGCCTCCATGCCTAAGAAACAAATTCTCAAAATGGCCGAAGACCTAATCACTCTGATCAGGGGGTCCCATCCCCCTCCTGATAAAAGGCCTAGACAGGATGCAAACTATGACTCATCTGACCAGGTGTCCATCTCTTCTGATTCATCCTCAGACCTAGGATACTCTTTACCCCCTTATGAGGATTCTGATGCTGAGGAATCAATTCCATCAGCCTCACCGCCTGAGGACTACTCCTTTGGGGAAACCCTACATACCATGAGGGAGCATTTCCACTGAGAAGGCCAGGATTACTCAGAATCCAAGAAAAGGCTCAGAGACTTCCTTTTATTACCTCAACACAGACCCCTTGCTATTCCGCCAGTGTTAGACATTGTGGATGATGTGTATACTGAATCCAGCTTAAATCCTGATACCTTACCTCCAGCCCCTGTTAAACCTGACAGATACTACAGAGTCCCTGACGCACATAAAAACCCTGTAGCTGACCCTAAAACTATTTCTCAGAGACTCAAAGGAGTTAAGGCCTCTTCAGCTAAGAATCCAGTTCCCTTTGACAGAGATTCCAGAGCATTAGACAGATGGGGAAAGAAAGTATATATGTCTGCAACTTTAGCAATGAGAGCCTTAAATTGCCAGTTTCACATGCTAAAATATCAGCAATTTTTACTGTCTCAGTTAAAACAAAAAATGCTTCTAGAATCAGATCCTCCTAATTTTAAAGAAATGCAGGATTTATTGCATGCAGCTGAACAAGTGGGAAAGCATACTTTGCAATGTGGTTTTGATTCTCTAGAGGCCTCCTGCAGAGCAGCAATTACAGGCTCTGTCGTTAGAAGACATGCTTGGTTAAAAGAACATACGTTACCAGATCATGTTAAAGCAAAATTACTGGATGCACCTTTGCAGCAGGATGTGTTATTTGGAGTTAAGGCGGAAGAGGTATTAAAGAAAATGGAGGATAAGGCAAAATCTATGCAAACAGTAAAGGATTTATTACAGTTTCAGCCTCCTAGATTTAGCAGAAACTGGCCAACTAAGAATTGGTCCTTTCCAATTACAGACAGAACTCAAAGGGGAAGATACAGATGTCCACGAGGTAGAGGTCAAACACAAGGTCCTTACAGGCCTCGACAATGGGTTGCATCAGGCCAGAAAGAAGAGGAAGACAGGCCCCAACCATATAAAAAGCAGCTCCAATGACTTCCCACTACAGCCTTCTTGGCAGCCCTCTTGGGAGGAAAACTGGCTCTCTTCTACCACAATTGGCAAATGATCATCAAAGACAAATGGGTTCTCAACATTGTATTTCAAGGTTACAGATTCCACTTTCACACTCTGCCAAGGTTAAAAGGAATGCCAAATCTGCCACCAAATCAATGGGCAGAGGCTCAAAAACAAATTACAGCACTCATGGATATGAGAGCTATTCAAAAGGTACCATCACAGGAGCAAGGGCAAGGATTTTACTCAAGACTCTTTCTGGTACCCAGAAAGGATGAAGCCTGGAGGCCCATTCTGAATCTTTCATCTCTAAACACTTACCTGGATGTTCCGAAATTCAAAATGTTGACATTACAGCAGCTTCTTCCCATGCTGAGCAAGAAAGCTTGGCTCGTGACTTTGTACCTCAAAGAGGCATACCTATCAGACAAAACTGCAGAAGATACCTCAGATTCATAGCTGGTTCAATGCACTACCAATTCTCTGCACTGCCCTTTCGCTTATCTACTGTGCCCAGGGTCTTCACAAAGTGTCAGGCACCAGTAATTGCATTTTGCAGACAGAAAGGAATTCAAATTTATCCGTACCTGGATGACTGCCTGATTCAAGCAGAGAGCAAGGACATTCTTCTAAAGCATTTGGTGTTTGTAAAAAAGTTATTAAGTTGCCTGGGGTACACAGTAAACGAAAAGAAATCAAAACGAGTGCCCTCACAAGAGATTATATTCCTGGGTGCCAGCTTGAGCACAACGGCCCAGATGGCTTATCTCACGCCAGACAAACAAGGACAACTCACTCAATACTCTCAATTGATGGAAACAAAGACCCAACTCCCTGCAAGAAAAATTCTGCAGGCCTTGGGTTACATGGCATCCTGCATACTACTAATTCCATATGCCAGACTGCATATGAGGAAACTACACTGGTACCTAAAGAATGTATGGTCTCAACACTGTCAAAGTTTGGAAACGGTTATACCACTAATCCCTTGCCTTCAACAGGAGTTTCAATGGTGGGCTCAAGCTTGTCACTTCAACAAGGGAGAGCCTTTTACACAACCCACAGCCAGGCAGACACTGACAACAGATGCATTGGATTATG
Source organism: Protopterus annectens (assembly GCF_019279795.1). Taxonomy (NCBI): domain Eukaryota; kingdom Metazoa; phylum Chordata; order Ceratodontiformes; family Protopteridae; genus Protopterus; species Protopterus annectens. The sequence goes on from NC_056748.1 coordinate 750,272,978, forward strand.
CCTGGGGAGCACACATGGCAGGCAAATGTATTCAGGGCACGTGGCCCACAGAACAAAGGCATCTTCACATCAATAAAAAAGAGATGCTAGCTGTACAAAATGCCCTTATAGCTTTCAAGGACCTGCTGCATCCAGGACAACTATTACTAAAGACAGACAACACCACAGTCATGTGGTACATAAACAAGCAAGGGGGCACCCATTCATACCCCCTCTGCAGGCAAGCCATGACCTTGTGGAACACAGCTCTAAACTATCAAGTTCATCTGCAAGCACAGTTCCTGCCAGGAGAGAAAAACACACTGGCAGACGACTTAAGCAGAAACATCATGGATCCCCATGAATGGGAGTTGAATCCACAAATATTCAGAATGATAACACAGAAATGGTGGAGCCCGGACATAGATCTGTTTGCATCCCCAATAAACTACCAGCTACAAAAATTCTGCACAAGGAGTTACCATCCACAAGCATGGAAAGTGGATACCCTCTCATTCAGCTGGGAGAACCTACAAATATAGCTTTCCCACCACTATCTCTCCTGCCAAAGGTACTCATAAAAGCCAGGCAGGAAGAGCCAAAGATGATCCTGATTGAACCAGACTGGCCACACCAGCACTGGTACCCAATCTTAAGGAGCTTAGCACAAGAACCACCCTGGATTTTGCCTCGTATCCCACATCTGCTGACTCAGCACAACAAAAAAATACTACACAGCCAGCTAAAGACCTTAAACTTAGCTGCATGGAAAATTCCTTAGTCAAGGAAGCAATGCCTTTCTCCAAAGCTGTTTGGATGTCATTCTGGAGGCTAAAAGGCCTAGTACCAGGAAAGCCTATTCGGATAAATGGAAGAGATTCTGTGCCTGGAACCAAGCTCACAGCCTTGACCCTCTTGTCCCAAACATTCCTCAGATACTACAAAACTTAACTGAGATGCTGAACAAATGACTCTCCTTCTCATCCATCAAGATCCATGCCTCTGCCATCTCTGTTCATTACAACACGGATCCACCAATTTTCTGTAATCTTCTGTTAAAACAGTACCTCAGAGGGGCTAAAAACATAAGACCACCCCGTAGAACACCTACTCCAACCTGGGACCTCACCTTTGTTTTGGAGAAGCTAACTTTACCTCCTTTTGAGCCAGCCAACACAGCAGAATTAAAATATATCTCTTGGAAAACTGCTCTGCTTCTGGCAATAACATCAGCATGAAGAGTTTCAGAATTACAGGCACTAATGGCAGTGGAACCTTTCCTCATTTTCCACCAGGATAGGTTGTCTTTAAGAACTAACCCTACTTTTATGCCAAAGGTGTGGTATCCAGTGTGGCTCTAAACCAAACTATTCACCTGCCAACTTTTTATCCTAAACCACAGAACAAAGGGGTGAGACTACTACATTCTTTGGACATTCACAGACAGTTACGCATCTACTTGGACAAAACCAAAGCTTTCAGAAAATCTGAGCATTTATTGGTAGCATATGCTGCAGGAGCACAGTGAAAAGCCATTACAAAATAGACTATTTCAAAATGGATAGGACATTGTATACATTTCTGTTACACATACCATGGAAAACCTGTACCTATCGGCATTAGATCTCACTCCACCAGGGCAACACCCACTTCAACTGCCTACCTCAGGGGAGTACCTACCAAGGATATTTTGGAAGCAGCAACTTGGAGTTCTGTACATACCTTCACCAAGCATTATCATTTGCCTCTATACTCTAAATCCAGAGCTGGCTTCGCAACTGCAGTTCTTTATAGCCACCCCTAATGCTTTATAGAACCAGCCACCCTTCCTCAGCTTTGGGATTCTACCCAAGTGTAATGACTGCAGCAGTGTAACACTGTGAACATAGTACAGTTTTGTACCTACCATAAATGTAGATGTTCAAGTGTATACACTGCTGCAGTCCAGGTTACCCTCCCTCCTTCCCCTCTTACTGGCTGGTACGTACCTATGTCTTCTACCCTTACTACCTATGGGGAGGGGAGTATTTGCTGGTAGATGGAAGTTGTTTTTTTGCTTTTCTTATGTATGTTTTATTAGCAATTGGAATTGCCTACCTATATAGAGGCACCTGACATCTGGAGCAAGAAAAACTGAAGAAAATGGCGTCGGCTGCCTCTTATATACCCCTGCCGCACTGCCGTCAGGGAGGAGGTGACAGCAACCGACGCCGGACCAAGACTTTGGAACTCAGGCCGACTAGGGAACCGCCTGATGGCAGGATAACCCAAGTGTAATGACTGCAGCAGTGTATACACTCGAACATCTACATTTATGGTAGGTACAAAACTGTACTTTCCCGTTAGGGGTTGCCACAGCAAATCATCTGTTTCCATTTCTTCCTGCCCTCTGCATCATGCTCTTTCACACCAACTGCCTGCATGTCCTCTCTCACCACATCCATAAACCTTATCTTAGGCCTTCCTCTTTTCCTCTTACCTGGCAGCTCCATCCTTAGCATCCTTTTCCCAATATACCCAGCATCCCTCCTCAGCACATGTCCAAACCAACGCAATCTCACCTCTCTTGCTTTGTCTCCAAACTGTCCAACCTGAGCTGACCCTCTAATATACTGATTCCTAATCCTGTCCATCCTAGTCACACCCAGTGCAAATCTTAACATCTTTAGCTCTGCCTCATCCAGCTCTGACTCCTGCCTTTTCATCAGTGCCACTGTCTCCAACCCATATAACATAGCTGGTCTCACTACCCTCTTGTAGACCTTCCCTTTCACTCTTACTGGTACCCATCTGTCACAAATCACTCCTGACACTTCTCCACCCATTCCACCCTGCCTGTACTCTCTTCTTCACCTCTCTTCCACACTCACCATTACTCTGAACTGTTGATCCCAAGTACTTAAACTCATCCACCTTTACCAACTTTACTCCCTGCAACCTCCCCATTCCTCTACCCTCCCTCTCATTTACACACATATATTCTGTTTTAGCCCTGCTGACCTTCATTCCTCTTCTCTCTAAAGCATATATCCAACTCTCCAGGGTCTCCTGAACCTGGTCCCTACTCTCACTACATATCACAATGTCATCTGCAAACATCATAGTCCACGGGGCCTCCTGTCTAATCTCATCTGTCAACCTGTCCATCATCAGTGCAAATAAGAAAGGGCTCAGAGCTGATCCTTGATGTAATCCCACCTCCACCTTAAACGCATCTGTCACTCCCACCGCAGTCCTCACCAATGTCACACTACCCTTGTACATATCCTGTACCACTCTTACATACTTCTCTGCCACTCCTGACTTCCTCATACAATACCACAACTCCTCTCTAGGCACCCTGTCATATGTTTTCTCTAATTCCACAAAGACACAATGCAACTCCTTCTGACCTTCTCTGTATTTCTCCAACAACACTCTCAGAGCAAATATTGCATCAGTAGTGCTCTTTCCTGGCATGAAACCATACTGCTGATAACTAGTCATTACCTGCCTTCTTAACCTAGCTTCCACTACTCTTTCCCATAACTTCAAGCTGTGACTGATCAATTTTTATCCCTCTGTAGTTACTGCAGCTCTGCACATCACCCTTATTCTTAAAGATAGGTACCAAAACACTTTTTCTCCACTCCTCAGGCATCCTCTGACTTTCCAAAATTTCATTAAACAATCTGGTTAAAAATTCCACTGCTATTTCTCCTAAGCACCTCCATGCTTCCATTGGTATGTCATCTGGGCCAACAGCCTTTCCATTCTTCATCCTCTTCATAGCTGTCCTTACTTCCTCCTTGCTAATCTGCTTCACTTCCTGATTCACTATCCCCACATCATCCAACCTTCTCTCTCTCTCATTCTCTTCATTTATCAGCCCTTCAAAGTACTCTTTCCATCTACTCAACACACACTCCTCACTTGTGAGTACGTTTCCCTCACTGTCCTTTATCACCCTTATCTGCTGCACATCTTTCCCAGCTCTGACCCTCTGTCTAGCCAATAAAACAATTAAAAAGGCTAATTAACCCTCAAAGTGCCTGAGTTTTAGCAAACAGTTTATGCTAGTATATTCATTCAGGCCAGGATTCTCAAATGCATTTAGCTTAAGTTGCCACCTTAGTTCACATAATTCTAAGTGTTCTGGTAAAACCTTCCCTTGGCTGTCTAAAACTATCTGCTGCAGGACAAAGAAACCAAATGCATGTTCATTATGTTCTGTTAAATGTTTAGATAATCCATTTGTACTTTTACCATTTTTATATCTTTTAGATGTTCATACATCCTTTCTCTAAACTTTCTACATGTTTTTCCTTTATAAATATATTTAAACCTGGCTTATCCAGATGGTTTTTGTTTTGAAGAAATCCCATGTAATTTTATGGGGGATGAAAGTGCTTAACGTTTCTTGTGGTTGTATCCAGTAAAGAGAACTGCTTCCATTTGAGGTCCTGTCTTTGGCTGCATTTCTTGTTCTTTTTAATCCTTTAATGTCTTGTATACTGTCCACATGTAGAGTGCATGGTATTGCATTTATTGCTGTTTTACCCCTAAACACCAGTTATTTATAGGGTACACCTTAATTCTTTGTATACTATTCATTAATAAGGAATGCACAAGACTTTTGTCTTGTGTAATTTACCTTTCATACTGTACCTGTAATGTCTTGTCCTTTTCATTTATAGGGTAAACAGTCCTGCTGTTCTACATGCTCTGTATTTTGTTCTGCATAACCAGAAATATCTTCTGTACTGTTAGGTTCGAGGACATGACATACAGTATTGTTGTGCTCTGACCTGTCTACCCTGAATGCATTTTTCTCCATTCATTTGCAGAGCATGCGGTGCTGGTATGATTTACACTGTGTATCCTAAATGCTTTTTCCTATTCATTTGCAGAGCATGCGGTACTGGGTTGGTGTACTCTCCCCTGTATACTCTGAATCCATTTTCCCATTGTTCTGCAGAACATGCGGTGCTGGTATGATTTGCACTGTGTATCCTGAATGTTTTTTTCCCATTGATTTGCAGAGCATGTGGTGCTGGTGCACTATGCACTGTATATCCTGAATGCTTGTTTCTCCATTCATTTGAAGAGCATGAAATGCTGGTAAGCTGTACACTGCACTTTTTATGTTTCACCACTAAATGGCTTATGCAGAATCATTCACTGTATATAGAGTGCTGGTGTACCCCTTTCAGGCTGTATATCCACAGACTAGTATATCATTCATTTATAGGGTATATGCAGGCATACTGAGCTGTGCATCCTGCCTTTCACTGTACATCCCTTGAGTTCCTTGTTCGTTTTTCATTATAGAGTTCACAGTGCTGACTTAGTGCACTAGGCCTTTCATACAGACACCCAGGGTTTTTGTTTTTTATATTTGTAAAGCACTTAGTATGTTGCAGTACTTTACACCTCAACTTGCAGGCTGACCATTGCTCCAAGTACTTTGTAGACTATTTAGTTTTAAGACACACTGTGCTACTGTGTTCTGCTTTCTACCTTTCTCGTTCTACCCTAATGTAGTTCTGCTCTGTTGAGCTTAATATGCTGTTTTGATTGAATGGTTCACAGGACAGATTTCAGTGTGCACTTAATTCTGTTGCTTGATACAGATGATACATAGCGTGCTCCATGCTGGCAGATGCTTGATTCTGAACTGCACATCTGTCAGGTTAGAGCATACATTAACTTGTAATCTACAGTTTATGTGCAGTACATATGGCACTCTGATTCCCCCTTAAGTTAAGGGAATACAGTCATTGTAGACTTCTGTAAGAAAATTAATTTATATTAGTTTGTGCATGTGGACAGGGAAACACATAAGAGTAGAACACTTTAACGAAATCATCTTTACGTATAACTAAGAACAGCTTGAACATTAAAGTGATAGTTTGTTTAAATTGAATGGAACAGCTGATGTATATTATGAGGCAAATGCTTTAAAATATGTTATATAGCACATGTTTAAAAAGAATAATGTATACATTTTAAAGAATGTATAAAAAAGTAGGTTTGACTATGTATTTCTAAGTGATGTAACAAGAAAGTATAAAGTCGAATTATAAAGTTGTGTCCGAATTCTCTGAGCTAAGCTCAGTACATTCAAGGTGGGTATAGGGCTGTATCACTTTGGATACAGTTTCCCCCTTGAAGAGGATATCAGAGCACAGTCAAACTTAGGGAGCATCCATACTGGGGGACATAAGGGTTGCATCTTTTGTTATCTGCAGATGATGATGATGATGATGATCTTTTAGCCTGAAGTGACTGTGATCTCCACTATGCACTAGAGTAATTCTCTTCTTAATGTGAAACAATTGGAAATGGAACAAAATCAGCTCCTACAAATCAGAGGTCATGGTTCTCTCCTGGAAAAGAGTTTATTGCCCTCTACTGTTTGGACTAGCAGATAACAGAAGAAAATACTTCTGGTGTTGCCCATGAGTGAAAGCTGAGATAATCAGAAAACAGACCAGTGAATAGGTAGTGTGACCAGCAGTGCTGAAGTGGTACTGGACTTTTGTTTTAATACCTTTATTAAGTTATCACTTAAGACACGGGTAGACATACATTAATAGAAAAGAAAAAAATTAATATTTTTTCAATTACATACATTATATTTCACGTTTTTTATAACTGTCGTCAGTCCAGCATTATATAAATTGATCAGTTCCTGCCTTTCCTTAAGCCTCACTCCTCCTAAACTTCATTCTGCAAGTATAATTCCCACAATTTCCATTGATTTCTATGTAATTTGCTACTTCTTTTTTCATAGGATCCCATTTCCAGTTTTTTTTCTGTTACAGTATTCAGTGCTTCATGTACAGCTGGTTTAGACTTGATTTCCATTTTCTAGTAATTGCTTTTGGCAGACACCAGAATTAAACTTGACAAGTCCTTACTTTATTTTATTTATTTTTATTTTATTTCATTTTACATTTGTTACTATGCCAAGGCAGTTCATATCCTCTGTTCCAACTCAAAAGGATAATTTACACCCATTTGCTCATGCATTATTTCTGACAAAGTACTCTGTAAGTAATTTCTGAAGTGTGCCAACTCCTTACACTCCCAGAACATGTGTCCGGTTACCCCTTTCTTCCCCTATCACATCTTCATTTACCATCTACCTGAAGAAATTTTTTTTGGCGTCTGCTAGAGGTATAAAAATACCTATGTAAACTTCTAGGTCATCATCATCATCATCATCAACCCCCCTTTTTTCCCATTTTCTACATGGGGTGAGGGTGTTGTGTTAATTGCCGCTATCTGTCTCAATTCAGTGCTGTAATCCTGCCTTCTTCAACACTCATGCCTGTCATAGATCTTCTTTCACAAAATCCATCCACCTTTTTGCTGGACACCCTCATTTCCTCTTGTCATCTTCCTGTTTGTCCCAAATCTTCCTCATCAGGTTGTCCCCTCCTTTCCTGTACATGTGCCTGATCAGTAGTAAACTTTTCTCTTTGATCTTTTCTGCAATTGGAGTTCTGCTAATATGTCCTGATTTCTTCATCTGTCCCACAGTGTGTATCCTACCACCCATCTCAGGCACTTCATTTCCATCACCTCTAGCTTTTCTCATCTCTTCTGCTTTTACTGCCCAGGTTTCTGTACCATACAATAGTACTGGTTGCACCACTGTTTTGTACACCTTACTCTTCATCTCTTTTGGCATTCTTCTGGCCTACACTACACCTGACACTCTATGCCAGTTGACTGCAACCCCTCTGATTCTAGATGTGACCTCTTCATTCAGACTTCCCTTCTCCTCAACCACCCCTCCCAGACACTTAAAGCAATTCACCTGTTCCACTATCTTCCCATCTATCTCAGTTATCATCTTCTTCTAATTTTCCCAATTCGCTGCAATTACCACTTCAGTTTCACCTCATATGCCTTCAGTTTTGCATTCCATTCCCCTATCCTATTGCCGAAGTTCTTGCTCAGAGTCTGCCTGTAAGCAAGAACTTCAGTAAAGGATAGGGGAATGGAATGCAAAATTGAAAGTACATGGGATGAAAAATCCTACACCTTCCAGACTTTGTTGCATATTTGGGAGCCGTACGCATTGTTGCCTTATAGATTGCTTGTCCAGTCTCTCTGCCTAATCTTTTTAACCTCCTCTGATTGATTCTTATATTTATCGTACAATGTTTTATATATCCTACTAATTATTCCTCTTTTAACAGCAGCTTCTGTTCTTCATTCAGCTAAGACCTCTACCCGAGCAGGTCTTTCACTTAGGAATCCCCTATCCCTTTTTCTTTGGCTATACTCTTATATCAGAGCCTGGTTGGGAAGGCAGTCTGTGGCCTGCAGTCCAAATATCTTCATGGCTTCATTCCATTCCACTACCTTTCCTTCTCTGTTATTTGCTCATAATACCTTGGTTCCTTTGCCAATTTTCACCAGTAAAGTCTAGCCCCCTCTTACCTGTTCTCTGTACCCCTACTTGCAGTCATCCCTTTTGGCAAAAATCTCCTTTCTCCATTCTTCTTTTGGCTTAGTTCTTAGAATACTTTCTGCTACTTTATGAATATAATATTCTGTATGACTGCTGCTGTTCTAATTACAGATCTGCACCCAAGATCCCACTCCCTCTTTTTTCTTGAATTTACTCCCTGCTTCATCATCCCTTTTCACTTTGAAGTATAACTTTCTGCCTGTATTATGCATATAGGCCTTAATTGTGTAACTCTATAATATCCTTTCAAATCCGGTAATCCTAAACCACCTTGTTCTATTGGAAGGATCAACTTATCCCCCTTAATCCTTGCCATTGTCCCTTCCCAGATAAATTTCTTTAACTCTTTATTAGTTGTCCACAACATCTCCTCTGGTTGACAAAAATATGCCTGTCCTGTATATAAAACTAAAGGGACTAAAATGATTTTCACTGCTTGTATTTTGCAAACCATATCCATAAACAAGTGCTTCCAGTCACTGAGTTTTTGAATTATCTTTTGCTTAGTCTCATTCCACATATCCTTAGCTTCCATAAGGAAAGCCTTTTTAATCTGTACTCCTAAATACTTCACCTTGTTGTGTCCCCTTAAAGATGGGTGTTGCTGAACCAATTCATGTGTGAGTACATAATTTGCAGCTATAGCCTTTGTTTTATCTTCATTAATTTTATATCTTGAGAAGACCTAAAACTGTCTTAAAATGCTCCACAACACTGGAATGTCCTTTTCTAGGTATATCTGGTACAAAATCATAATGTCTACAAATTAAACCAACTTTTTTTTATTGTGATACCAGTTATATCCTTGAATTTTTTAGTCCCTTATTTTATTTGTCAAATTACTCTAAGTATGAAACAAATAGCAAAGGAAAAACAAGATAAGCCCTGCCTGGTTCGTTTGCTGAAAAACAACTTATCAGATAGGAATCCTTTCTTAATTCACCATGTTATTGTGTCAGTGAATCCAGATGCTTCTATTCCCTTACTCATAAAATTCCAGGTTACTTCATTGAATGCTTTGTCTGCTTCTTAACCCACTACCAACAGCAGTATTTTCTTGTATTCTGCTTCCCTCTTGATCATCATTGTTCTAGTAATGTTGTCAAATGTTTAAATCCCCCTCACAAAAATGCATTGAACCATATCTATTAGTTTTGGCAACATGTTTGACATTCTTTTAGCTAGTCTAGACATAAACACTTTGTAATCAGTGTTTAAAATTGAAACGGGGTATATATGAAGTGGTGTCTAATGGGTCTTTGCCATCTTTAAGTATTATGGCCACCCCTGCTTTCTTCCAAGATGTTGGTCCCCCCCTTTTAAGTTAGTGTTAAACAAAATCTTCCATATCTTTGTCACTCTATTCCTCCCGAAGTTCCAATCTTCCATAGGAATACCATCTGTTCCTGGAGAGTTTCTTGCATATTGATTATATATATCACAGTTTTTTATCTTATCTTATCTCTTCCTGTCTTGACTGTTAATTGTTGAGCCACATCTACCTCTAACATTGGCATACTTAAGTTTTTCCAATAAATATTTCTATTTGTGCTCTATCTTGATTTCCATATTTCTCTGCTTTATACAAATGTTTATAAAATTTTTATAATACCTCTACAGGATCTCTAGTTATTTTATTTATTTTTTGTTATAGGCTCCCTACATTTGGTGACAGCACTTTCTACTTTCAAGTTTTTGTGCAGATATTTTTTCTTTAACACTCTGTATTTGTGCGTTTTCTTCTGTGGGATTCCCCTTATTCTGCCATACTTTAACCTTTGTCATCACCTTTAAGTAATTCCTATTTCTTTCTAACCATATCTCTTTTCCTTTTATTTCCATGGTATTTTTAAACTTCATTTTCATTTATCCCACTCCTAGCTATAACTTCTGAAGAAATTTCTATTTTCCATAATAACTCTTAAATAATTTCCAAGTCTTTTTAACTGGTAGGTGGGAAAGCACCAGTATCTCATTTTTACTTCATTATCCCCTCCATTTTTATCTTAGTTTTTATTGGTGCATAATTTGAAGTAATTATTGGATGTGTGTCGAAGCTTTCAATTAAGTGTATATGTCCCTATGAAATATAATTTCTGTCTAGTCTAGTCCAGTTATTGTACCTTGAGGAATAATATGTGAAGTCCTGACATAGCTGAAGAAGGCCTTGTGGTTGTCTTTTGCCTGGGATGCTATCTTGACCTCAAAATTGGGTTTATTGAACTTAAATAGCCCTTTTATTGTGATGAGAGTGTTCTTATCTTTATGGGAGTTATATGTCCTGATTTTAGCCATGATTTTTTTCTTTTGTTGTATAACCTGTTTAATCTGGGATGCCACCAAGAAGATTTGTTTTTGGAGTTACTTTTGGGCCACTTCTCATAGGTACAACAGACTTTATGCAGCCATTGACATGGCTGTACAGATTTTCTGTAAACAATTCTGTTTAGGCTGCCTTGTTTTCTGGATTTGGAGGGGTACTGAATTTTGACAAACTAGCACTTAATAAAAGTTTGCCTTGGAATACTTCGCAACTTTACCTTAACTTACCTAGGTGATTTTGGTTTTGAAGGAGATATCTTCCCTTCTAATGTTTGACCATAAAGCTGTGACATTGGGGGTGGTGCAGCATTCTTTCATATTTGTGAGTACAAGGTCCAGTAAGCTGGAACCTCTAGTACATATATGCACTAACTGGTTAAGGGTGTTTGTATTTACGAAGTTCATGAATCTCTGTGCCTGCAGGTTTGGGGCCATGTAGGATTCCCAGTCTATAGATGAGTAATTAAGTCCCCTATACATAAGGTTTGATGGTGAGTGTCTCCAATAGGTTTAAGTATGCACTATGAGTTTCATGGGCAATAGAAGATGACCTAGAGCTTGCTAGGATATGGTACAGGATTTTATCTGTGAAGACACGCATGTGGAGAAACATAAGCTCATCATCCTGTTTAACCAACCTAGAGGTATGGTTGTTGTTGATATATTTCAAGACAACACCAACTTTAGTCCCTGTTTGTGCAGTTACTGGTCTAAAAATGTGGAAGGCGCGGAAACCTCTGCAACTTTAAATCATGTCTTGGTTACTGCACTGATATCTATATTCTCCAGTTTGAGGAGGGCGTGGAGGGAGTTAAACTTTTTTATTTAGGCTCCTGGCACAGAACAGTAATACCTTCAGTCTCAGTTAAGTTGATTTTGCTATGTTGGTAGTTTTGTCAATTCTGTAGTGCCTAAAAAAGGCTCTATCAGGGAGGACAAACTTTTAGCCAGTGTCTGAAAGCCTAGAGGGGGCAGGCACAGACCATCATTGATAAAGCAAAGTGGTTTGTTAACCATGCCAACCCATACTGACAAATATTGGATCCCCCTTAGAAAGACATCAGAAGCTTAGCCAGTTGTTAAAAATCAATCATCTTTGTTGGCATTGTGGCATCATCCTTGATAAAGGTAACATGCTGCCAAATGCTAGGCTTATTACCAGTCTGAGACACATATTCAGAGAGGTCCATAATGTCTTTTTTCATATAGTCCAGAGAGTTGCATTTCAGGATATTACCACCTACATGGACTATGGTGTAATCATGCTGGTACTTGTGGTGTAATGACTTAAGTGCATGTGTGATTTGGTGAATACTGTCTCCAGATAAGCAACTGACCATTATCATCTTCTTGTTCTGCCTGGTTAGAGGGGCATCAATATGTCTTACAATGGAATATCCTATGACTTCTGCCCTGGGAAGTATGTTTGCCTTCCCTATGAGCTTTGTATTTGGGTCTCCACTGACTGAGGCTGTATGTTTGTTGTTAGGTGTTGCTTTTGCTGAGTGCTTTTGGAATTGCTGAGGACAATCTTTGCTGATAGGTGTTCTAGGAAGTCTTTTTTATTTAGGAAGATTGCATTTTAGTGCCTCAGCATGTGTTGATCTATGTGTGTGTTGTGTGCTATGTGTGGGGAGTACTGTGTGCATAGTTTTGACAACTTGATGTGTGCTTCTGTGCAAGAGTTTAGCCTGCAGTGATTGTGTATGTATCTGTTACTTTAAGGATTAAATGCTTCTCAGTAAAGATGTGACAGTTCCTACATTGTCAGAAGCTACCCATATTCTCCAAGCTGGTTACAGAGTACTGGGGAAATTGTATGTCCATCATGTTTGCTCCCCTAATTGGTGAGCTACAAGGGTGTGGCATATGGGATTTAACAGAAGGTGAATAAAGGTACTTTTTGGGAGGGGGTGGAGGCAGGCTAGGTATAAAATACAAAATTTAACAGTGTTGCTTCTCGATGTACAACTAGCTGCTTAAAGCTGGTTAGTGTGAAAGGTGTTTGTTCTATACTTACGGCTTTACAGGGAATCACTTTATGGGCAGTATACTATAATTACACATTGACAGTGTACTTTTCTTCTCCTTAAGGCATTTTATACTATACCACTGAATACGATTTTGACCTCTCAGTTATGAAAATATGATTGCAAATATGAGTAATAAGAGGAAGTTTTCTGATTAATTTCTCCACTGCAGAACATCTGAGGTTAACAACCGTAGTATAATTTTGTTAATTACACCTTTTGCTTTCTAATACTGCCTATTGTTTATTGGTGATTCAGCCCCCAAAAATATCTGGATGCCATAAGATACTCTGGGTGTTCACTGGAAGAATACAAAAAAGGTGTTTAGGCTTGAATGAGTTAATGAAAAGTCTTATACACAAAACTAAATACATTTTCAGAACACTCCCATAACTTTTTAACCTAGAACAAGCACACAAAGCTATGTACATCTTCAAAATATTATGTTTATCCCTCCTGATAGGAACAATTGCCCCAAATCAGCAGCTGCACCCACAGGTATTACCTAACCCAAAATTAAGATTATGTATGCTAAAGCAAATGTTACAGCCTGTCCTCCCACTTACTGTGATTGGTGTCTGTTTTCTTATCTATATTTCCCTCCCAGATGTGAAAAACAGCTTGTATGCTTTCAGAAAATATTAATGATTAGTCTTAAGAAAAGATGCACTAGCTATCTTTAAATAAAAATAAATTATACACTGTTCTATTAAATGCTTTACTGCTCCTAGGAAAGCTGTTCTCTTTTTCACTTCCCATAATTTCAAACTTTATTTTTTTTTATTGAATTGCTTGCCCTTGTACCTTTACATTTTATTTTTCTGTAAGCAAACGATGCTTACAACTCAGTATTAATTGCTTGCATCTACAGATAGCTCATTTCCATGGAGACATAAGAACAGAATGTACAACTACCTTCAGCTGCAGACTTCATAACTCACTGAACATTTGATAAAGGAAAAAAAAAAAAGTTAATGTCATTGTATATGCAAGAACCTTAGAACCTTGTTGTGTGCTTGTGCATGTATGGCATTGTACATGTGTTCAGCCACAGTTAGTGGGTTCCATATCAATGCCATAAGGAAGAGCTACAGGGGATATCTAGAGTTACCTGAAACCGAATATAAACATGTAGGAGTTTACTATATGTGGACACACTAGAAATGTAGTCAGATACATTAATATTATACAAAGAGTACCTGCAGTTACTAACTAGTTGAGCCTGTGGGGTTTCAGTATGCAGGAAGTGGTGATATAGCTAAGATGTGTTCCAGATATGTGAATCCTTCAAACTCCCTGGGTGGTATGTGGATGCATTATGATGAGGAACATGTACATATACTGTACATATGGAGGCCTGTGAAATACCCATGTCCTAAACTGTTGTCTAAACGGTCCCTGTAGCAAGTATAGAAAGAACTGTTTATACCTTGGTTTCCAAAGGGATGGGAAGGTAATGCATTCTTATTGACTGTGTGTGTGTGTGTGTGTGTGTGTGTGTGTGTGTGTGTGTGTGTGTGTGTGTGTGAGAGAGATAAATATCAGATGAGAGACATGTTGAGTTTCCTAATTTACACTAAAATGATAAATAAGAGCAACATTTAAAATCACTCCTTATTTGTGTGCCTTGTCTCCACATTAATTTTGGCTTTGTCCAAATTTCTTGCACTAAGAGGCTGAGTGGCATGCATTGTGCATACTGGCAGGAATTGGCTGCTATAAACGCTACATTATGCTGTTGCATGATGACTGCTTTAGCTCAGAGTGTTCTTGCTACATGCAGTGTCAAATTTGTTCTTTATCCTTTCATATTCCAGTATATAGAACTGTGCAGTTTCCTCTCTAGGTCACTATGTTCATCTTGTATACATATTAATATAATTTGGACTTCATTTTGGTACCCCATTTCATTTGCTTGCCATTATGTAGTAATTTGCATATTGCTTATTTTCTGTGTTTTTATTTACTGCACTGGAGTGCAACATCAAATTATACATCACTACCAGCCTGCATCTGCCTGCGCATTTCCAGGTCTGGTGCACGGGGGTGTACTGGCTGCATCCTAAGCAAGTTGTCTATGAATCCTATCAAGAGTCTAATGCTGGCAAACCGCACAAAGCAGCAAATAAGTAAACATGCTGACTAATGAATGAAAGATGTTTCTTTCTGGCATGTGCCCTCATTTAAAGGAATTTGACACTGCATACATTAAGACACTTATCCAGTCAAATAGTTCTTCATGTTAATATTATCAGGAAAATATTTAGTATCTTATAATGAACTGAAATGACCTTGTCACTCATTTATTTTCTTGCAGAAGATGGCAGGAAAGTTACAAAAAAAGCAGGCAGCACAGAAACATTTAAGCTTTAGCAAAGTACTGACATAATGGTCATTAGCTGAAATACGTTCTGTCTTCGCACTTGAGTTCTTCAGCAGTAAACCTCTCGGAGAGTCTCGTACAGACAAGCACAATGTAAAGCAGTAAACAACAGAACACGCTGACCAAGACACTACATGCTTTTCTTTCTTGGGTGTGCAGCAATGTAAAGGAGCTTGGTGTTCCCTACATTAAAACAATCAGCTACTTAATTAGTTATTCATAGTAATGTTACGAGTTTTATTTAACTTGTTATCATTATGTTATGGTGCTAATCACTCCTGATACACTGCTTGTGTGGGCTGCTTTGTTCCATTCAAGCTGATAGTGCTTCAAAGACAAGAATGCATGCAAGAGTTTTGCTTTTGTGTGACTTAATTTGTATTACTGAATGCTATAAATTCAGTACCACAATTAAGTAACTTAGATGTGATAAATTGCTTCAGATGAACAGTGGTTGTCATACTGGGCAGCATTTCTGTTTCAAAGAACTCATATCCTACACATTTCTCCGCTCAGCTTTTGCATTTTTTTTTTTGTGGAATTTGCATCTCTTCATTTTTGCATATGCGCTTTTGCTGGGTACTCTGATGTCCTGGTTTCCTCCATATCAAAAGACATGCCACGGATGAACTGTTAATCCTTAAAATGTTTGTCTATAGGTGTGTTACCATATCAAGTTAATATGTCTGCACATCCTACAGTAGACTGCTATCCATAACCGTTGTTAGCATTCTGGGGGCCCCCCAGCAGATGTCAAGTTGGGGGCCCCTACTCCTTTCCAGTCTACATATCACCTCTTCACTGCCACCCCTCCTAAGCAACGTCTTAATTCATGCTGCAAATTTTTAGGAGTAGTAATTACAGACTGACACTATACAGGTCCATCTCACAAAGAGGCTTTTAGATTTACTGGAATTTAGTTGCATCAATTATACATTGAAGCAACTTTATATACAGGTCTGGACTTTGTGAAATGGTGCCCTGGGCCTACTGTTTCAGCCCCTCCCAACACACACATACAGAGACACACACAAAACCAACCATACCATCCAGTCATCCCCCCCCCCAATCTTGGTTTCCCTATGCCATGTACATTACTTTTTTCTTCCCTTTCTTATATATTGTCTTACTCTTCAGCTTCTTTAAGAAGCCATGTCTTTTTATATGCTTTGAAGTGCATTTTAAAGTTTTTTTACACAACCTTTTTATCCAGTGATATCTTGAACAGAATTTTTGATTAAGGAAAGAAACTGTGTTGGTGTTCAGCTTTAGTTTTCTTTGCATCCTTTCAACACACCTTTCTTGACCATGCAAGTACAGCAATGACCATTTAGGAAATTACTCAGTAAATCTAGAGCCCCCAGAAGCCATTGGGTTATGTATGCTCTGAAATACATTTCGAACATTTTCCCAACATTTGGATCCAATGGTAGCCTAAATAAAAATCAGGAGTAAGAAAAGAATTTCAGTCATTTCTTTTTTGTTTGTTTTCTTTCAAGGAAGACATAAGTTGCACCAAAGGCTTAATGTTCAAAGATGACAAAATAGTAACTCACAGTAAACTAACAAGCCAGTTGTTGTCTGGATACACAGGTCCTATCTGGGAACTGCCTGCCTATGCAACCCTTTGGTGTTAGACTAGGATGAGGTTCAAATTGTCACGGGCAAGTCTCCTCACTCCTCATCCAAAACTGTCAAAGGCAGCTACTTGTATACAGGCTTGAAGTGTGATTGTGAGGAAAGTGAAAAAAAATAACAATTACAGTAATGTATTCTTCTTTGTTGTTCCTAGACAGGACACTGCCCTGCACAAGCTATAATAACCTTCTTTGTACACCTCTGAGGTCTGTGAGAAAAGAAAAAAACAATGACCACAATTACCTCAACCCAAACACAAGCTATAATAACCTCATGTGCACACCGCTAAGATTTGACTATGATGAAAATTAAAGTAACAGCTACACGACCTCCCCACCACGCACACACATAGCCTACAGCAGTTTTCTGTACATATACATCTGAGCAGAGCTAGTTTTAGAATATGTGCAGTTAAGAGCAGAGGCCATTATCAGCTTTATCCTACCAGGGTCATATCACAGCCCTATTCAGGTTAAAGAGCCTCATCAGGAAATTAATACATTTTTCCTCCTCATTTTTCCCCAACCAGCAACAACTTCTGTGGGGCCCCCACACAGTCAAGGGTGATTAAGGGAGCCCCCTGTATCTAGTTATAGAGTCTGGGGAGTGGGTCCCCAGACTATTAGAAGATCTAAGTGCCTGAATGTTCTTGATATATTATGTTTATTACCTCTGAAATGTAATTATTTGTTAACTACGTTTTTTACTGATACCCAGAAGAAGAATCTATGTGTCCTGGCATTACTGGGTGTGTGCACAGATAAAAAAAATCAGTGATACTTTTTACACACACACACACACACACACACACACACACACACACACACACACACACACACATGTCGCACGCACACACATAAACTATAGCAATACTAGATGTTCATCGTACTATACTGCTGCAGTCATCACACTTGGGTTATCCTGTCATCAGGCGGTCCCGCAGTCGGCCGAATCCCAAAGTTCTGGTCCGGCGTCGGTTGTCGTCTCCTCTTCCCTGAAGTCAGTGTGACAGGGGTATAAAAGAGACAGCCGATGCCATTTTCTTCAGTCTTTCTTGCCGCGCGGTGCCAGAAGCAGTTCGCAAGTGCCGGTCGGCCAGCTCCTGAAATTTTGGAATCGAGTTTCAGCCTGAAGTTTTCTCAAAAGCTAAGTACCCCGTTGGGGAAACTTTTCTTGCCTCAGACCGATGTCAGACAAAGTTAATAATTGTATTTCTTGTGGGAAGCAAATACCTCATAAGGATTTTCATTCTTATTGTATTCCTTGCCTAGGCCCAGACCACAACGTCTTTGGTTGTCGGTTTTGTGTTAGGTTCAACAAACGTACAATTAAGCGTTGGGCAGAATTCACCCAGCATAATTTTGGCAGAAAATTTAACTATAGCATGCTGTCGGAGCAACCGACATCAGCAATGATTAAAAGACGCAAAGATAAGGACTGGCAGCCAAGGCCAAGACCAGATACCAAGGCCTCAGCAAGGCCGGACGCTGGTTCTCTGGTTTTCAGCAAGGCGCCTTCGCAGCCCCTGACTACTGCAAATTCAAAAATTCTGACAGCCTCCCAAACCGAAGCAGTTGGGCCTCAGGAACCAGTTCCTCCTCACTCCTCGGACGCCAGCCCCGACGGGGATCCGGAATTTTTGGATAGGCCTTCGGTCTCTGAAGGTGTTTTCAAACCGACTACTATCTCTGCCAAGCCTTATGCTAAACTCAAAGCCCCCTTGAAAGTTAGAAAACCAGGGCCACCCCCCCCCCCACACACACAGGCCCCTATGCCTAAAAAACAGATGCTTAAGATGACTGAGGATTTAATTACCCTTATCAGGGGATCCCAACCCCCACCTGACAAAAGGCCTAGACTGGAGGAAGATTATCCTTCCTTTGACCAAGCACCCATTTCCTCAGGCAACTCTGACGACCAGGATTACTCCTTCCCTCCTTATGAAGACTCAGATGCTGAAGAGTCCATTCCCTCAGTCTCCCCCCGTGAATACTACTCTTTTGGGGAAACTTTACACACCATGAGGGAACACTTCCACTGGGAAGGCCAAGATTACTCTGACTCCAAGAAAAGACTCCGTGAGTTGTTTCTTCTTCCACAGCATAGACCCCTGGCAATTCCTCCAGTTTTAGACATTTTGGATGATGTTTTCTCTGAATCCAGTTTAAACCCAGATTCTTTACCTCCAGCACCAGCTAAACCAGACAGATACTACCGAGTTCCTGATACTCATAAGTTTCTATACAAAAGCCCTAATGCAGACCCCGAGACCATTTCCCAGGGTCCCAAAGGGGTTAAGGCCTCTACTGCTAAGAATGCACTTCCTTCTGAAAGAGATTCCAGAGCATTAGAAAGATGGGGAAAGAAAGTGTATACGTCTGCCACTTTGACCATGAGGGCATTAAACTGCCAATTCCACATGCTAAAATACCAACAGTATTTGATTACACAGTTAAAGCAGAAACTGATCCCTCAGTCATATCAACTTGATTTTAAAGAGATGCAGGATTTACTGCATGCAGCAGAACAGGTGGGAAAGCATACCTTACATTGTGGTTTTGATTCATTGGAAGCCTCATGTAGAGCAGCTGTCAAAGGGTCTGTAATACGCAGGCATGCTTGGCTTAAAGAACAAGCCTTACCAGAACATGTCAAAGCAAAGTTATTGGATGCTCCATTGCAGAAAGATGTGTTATTTGGTGTCAAAGCAGAGGAAGTTTTAAAGAAAATGGAAGAAAAGGCAAAATCTATGCAAACAGTTAAGATTTTTTACAGGTACAACCTCCTCGTTTCAGCAGAAACTGGCCATCAAAAACTGGTCCTTTCCTGCATCAGACAGACCCCAAAGAGGTAGGTACAGGCGCCCAAGGGGCAGAGGCCAGCCACAAGGTTCTTTCAGGCCTAGACAATGGCATACAACAACTCAAAGAGGTGGAGACAAAAGATCTCAACCCTTCAGGAAACAAACACAATGACTTCCCTCTTTACCTGCCAAGCAAAATTGCCCTGGCAGCACCTTTGGGAGGAAAACTGGCTCTTTTTCCACAAAATTGGCGCATCATAACAAAGGACAAATGGATTCTGGACATTATTACCCGAGGCTACAGATTTCATTTCCACACTTTACCACGGATGAGAGGCATACCAAATCTGCCTCCAAACCAATGGGCAGAGGCTCAAATGCAAATTTCAGCTCTCATGGATATGAAAGCAATTCAAAAGGTACCTACAAAGGAGCAAGGTCAAGGTTTTTACTCAAGACTGTTTCTAGTCCCAAGAAAGGACAAAGCCTGGAGGCCCATCTTAGACCTCTCAATTCTGAACACATACCTGGAGGTACCCAAATTCAAAATGCTCACACTACAGCAGCTCCTTCCCATGCTGGGCAAGGAGTATTGGCTGGTAACGTTGGACGTCAAAGAGGCATACTTGCATGTCCCCATCAGACAAGATTGCAGAAGATACCTCAGATTTTTGGCAGGTACAACGCATTATCAATTCTCTGCATTGCCCTTTGGCTTATCTACTGTGCCCAGAGTATTTATGAAATGCCTGGCATCAGTAATTGCATATTGCAGACAACGAGGAATACAAATTTATCCATATCTGGACGACTGCCTGATCCAAGCGGACAGCAAGGACATTATATTACAGCATCTGGCTTTTGTAACACAGCTGCTCAGTTGCCTAGGGTACACAGTAAACAAAAAGAAGTCAAAACTAATACCCTCGCAACAGATAATATTCCTGGGTGCCAGCTTAAATACAATGGCTCAGATGGCTTACTTCACGCCAGACAAACAAAAACAATTAACTCAATACTTCAAAAAGATAGCAACTTTTACCCAGCTCACTGCAAGGAAAATCCTGCAGGCATTGGGGTTCATGGCATCATGCATTCAACTAATCCCATATGCAAAGCTGCATATGAGAAAACTACAATGGTACCTGAAAAGTGTATGGTCTCAACACAGGCACAGCCTCGAAACAAGTATACCTATCATTCCCTGCCTTCAAAAAGAGTTCCTATGGTGGGCTCAAGCATGTCAAATAAACAAGGGTCTTCCTTTCGTCTTACCTCCAGCAAACCAAACCATGACAACAGATTCTTCAGACTACACCTGGGGAGCACACATGGCAGGACAGTGCATACAGGGCAAATGGTCTGCAAAACAACTGCATCTTCACATCAACCAAAAGGAGATGCTAGCTGTGCAAAATGCACTGACAGCTTTCAAGGACCTCTTGCATCCAGGACAACTTCTAATAAGGACGGACAACACCACAGTTATGTGGTACATAAACAAACAGGGGGGAACACACTCCTACCCTTTATGCAGACAGGCTATGACCTTATGGAACACAGCATTGACCTACCAAGTACAACTACAAGCACAATTCCTGGCAGAAAAGGAAAACATATTGGCAGATGAATTAAGCAGAAATATGGCAGACCCTCGCGAGTGGAGACTACACCCACAAGTATTTTCAATGATAACTCAAAGATGGGAATGTCCAGACATAGATCTGTTTGCCTCCCCCAACAATTGCCAATTACAAAAATTCTGCACAAGGGCTTATCACTCCCTAGCCTGGAAAGTGGACACTATAATTCAGTTGGACAACACTGACAGTCTATGCCTTCCCTCCACTACCTCTATTGACCAAGGTATTACTGAAAGTCAGATCAGAGAGACCACAAATGATCCTCATTGCTCAGGACTGGCCACGCCAGCACTGGTACCCATTATTAAGGAAATTGACTCACAGCCCTCCATGGATCTTGCCTCAATTCCCACTACTGTTGACTCAGAAAAACTCTCAAACCTGTCACAGCCAGCTCAGAACTTTAAATTTAGCTGCATGGAGAATTCCTTAAATTAACAATCAACACTTCTCTCAAAGGACGTCCTGAATGTTATTTTGGATGCCAGGAGGCCCAGCACCAGGAAGACTTACTCAGACAAATGGAAAAGATTTTGTGCATGGCACCAGGCTAAAGGTCAAAATCCCTGGATACCAAACATTCCTCACATACTGCAATACCTAACTGAGATGCTACACAAAGGCCTTTCCTTCTCCTCCATTAAGATCCATGCTTAAGCCATTTCAGCTCAGTATAATATGGATTCTCCAATTTTATCACACCCTTTACTTGGGCAGTTTCTCAGAGGGGCTAAGAATATAAGACACCCCAGAAAACCACCAACACCAACTTGGGACCTGAACTTCGTTTTAGAAAAGTTAACACTGCTTCCATTCGAACCAGCCTTCTCAGCAGAACTACAATACTTGTCCTGGAAAACAGCCTTGTTACTGGCTATTACCTCAGCACACAGGGTCTCAGAACTACAGGCACTTATGGCAGTGGAACCTTTCATCATTTTCCATCAGGACAGAATCTCTTTACAAACTAACCCTACCTTCATTCCCAAGGTAGTATCCAGTGTGGCTTTGAATCAGACCATTCATTTACCCACCTTTTATCCTAACCCACAGAATAAAGGAGCAAGGCTCCTTCACTCTTTGGACATTCACAGACAGCTACATTACTATTTAGATAAGACAAAGATTTTCAGAAAAACTGACCAACTCTTTGTATCATATTCTGCAGGTTCCCAAGGAAAGGCTATTTTAAAACAGACCATCTCCAAATGGATAGCACATTGCATCCACTTTTGCTACTCACACCATGGGAAGGCAGTGCCTGTCAATATTAGATCACATTCTGCCAGGGCTGCTGCAACCTCAGCAGCCTTTCTCAGAGGGGTTCCAACCAAAGACATTCTGGAGGCAGCTACATGGAGTTCAGTGCACACCTTTACCAATCACTACCACCTTCCATTATACTCAAAAACCAGAGCTGGTTTTGCCACTGCAGTTCTGCAGGGCATCCTAGCATCACCTAACCCAGTTTAGTACCAGCCACCCTTCCATAACTTTGGGATTCCACCCAAGTGTGATGACTGCAGCAGTAAAGCACGATGAACATGGTACAGTTTTGTACCTACCATAAATGTAGATGTTCGAGTGGTTATACTGCTGCAGACAAGGTTACCCTCCCTCCATCCCCTCTACATACCAGGGTGTTAGTTACAACTCCATGTACATCAATCAATTGGATGCATGTCTATATGGTGTATTTGCTAACAGCTAGTACTATTGTTTATCTACTAAGGTATTGTTGCATAGCTATTGTATTGTCTTCCTAGTTGGGGGCACCTGACATCTGGGGCAAGAAAAACTGAAGATAATGGCGTCGGCTGTCTCTTTTATACCCCTGTCGCACTGACGTCAGGGAAGAGGCGACAACAACCGATTCCGGACCAGAACTTTGGGATTCGGCCGGCTGGCCTGACGACAGGATAACTCAAGTGTGATGACTGCAGCAGTATAACCACTCGAACATCTACATTTATGGTAGGTACAAAACTGTACTTTTTATACTTATTTCAGCAGTAGATTGTGCAACACTGGTGCTGGCACAATCGTTAAACAACAGCAGGGGTAAGTCATTATAATTTACCTCAGTGAGGAATAATGCAAATCTGTCACTGTCCCTGATTTCATAGACTTTCCCTGATTTTTCTCATAATTTTCCTCTATCCTTCGAAAAAGCTTGATTTGCTTGTAAATCATTCAGGATTACAGACTGTCAATAAATTCAGACATCAGCGTTTCATAGTTACTGTTCAAAAAATGCATACGGATGCAAAAGGTGTTATACTATTAACTTTTTAATTGAATTAGAATAATATGTAAAACTTGTTCCTGATTTTAAACCTTTATTCTGCTATTATATGTACTGCAACTGAATTCGTCTGCAAAGAAGTTGAAAGTTGTAGGATCTGGTGTTCTGCTAGTAATTAAAAAACAGCCTGAAAGGAAAAACCATCCCTGAAGATCAGAAGCATCAGCTTTTCGGAAAATCCAAAGTTTGCACTGGTATTAGTCACTGCTGATCTCTCTAGTGCTTATCTTGCTTAAGTTCATTATTAGCTTTATCCTAACAGGGTCATATCACAAAGCTGTTCAGGTTAAAGAGCATAATCATAAAATGAATGCATTTTTTCTCCTCATTTTTCCCCAAACAACAGCAGCTTTTGTGGGGCCCCCCACACAGTCAGGGATGGTTAAGGGGGCTCCCTTGAAGCCACGGGAATTGCAAGTACATAATCTGGCTATGTTGTTAGTTTTAGTCAAGTGAATGTCTACTAACAGATTTTAACTAAGCCAGGGGTGCTATGTCAGTCGTAAAATATTTAATTAAACTGTGAAGCCTGTTTTTTGATAAAACGTTACTATAACCAGAGAGATCTTTGAATTTTAAAGGCAATATAAATAAGAGTTATTACCCATTTGGTTTATTAAGCAGACAGTTTTGATGCACTTGCTTTTCTTGGTTTGACAGACATGTTACAAAATATCAATATAAGACAACTTGCTGTGGTTGGGGGCCCCCAGCAACCTCAGGGTTCACTGGTGCCTAAAGCTGGCTATGTATCCAGGATTAGTTTCACTAGTTTGAGCCAGTTGAATGTTTGGAGAGCCTATAGGTCTTCCTTGACCATATTCTGATTAAAGCAGGCATTGAAGAATGAATGAATAGATGAACAAATCAGTATATGAAGATGGCCTGATTTTTGTTTGTGAACCCCTCCCCCATAGTATATGACTGTATGTCATTACCTACTTTTTGAACTCTTAATTCATCTAAAAAACACTTTTTCTAAAGACAAAGTGGTAGTTAAAGCAGCAGAAATTCAGACTCCTGAATTGTACTGCCCAAGCTAAAAAATTCTGCTTTTGTGACCCCTTTTCATCATTTTACTTATACATGTCACAAGTGTGATGTGCATGTGAATTTCATTTGGTAGCATTTCATTTAATTTCTGAGGAGATTTTCAACAATATCAAATAGTTTGTGAACTAGCAGGTCAGTTAGCCTTAATTATTATGTAGTCCAGTTTAATGTCATATCTTCTCACTATTATTTCGCATAAATTGCTTGCTATTAAATTCCCTGACATGAATACCTCCAAGTCCTATTCCATAATGGAACACGAGACAGAAGTGTGTGAAAAGAATGAGACCATCCTGTATGGCCAGTCATAGGTGTGAGAAGGTGTATGCCATGTGCACCACCGCACAGACTTTTTGAAAGTCACTTTTGTGCAATAAGATGTGCTAGAACAGAGTTTCTCTTAAATTAGCATAGCCATCTTCATTTATAGTTATATATTTTGTTAAATTGCTTTGTTTACAGAATGCTAGCTTGAAGCCTGCATGTTATGAGGTGGGGTTACTGTGCAGAGTTGTCATCCTGCGCACATCACGTATTGTCCAAAGCTAGGCAGCCATCGTTGACATGGATGTTCATCGTGCATACAGCTGCAGTCATAACAGATGGGTTCTCCTGCCGTCAGGCGGGTCCTCGGTCGGCCGAATTCCAAAGTCTAGGTCCGGCGTCGGTTGTCGTCACTTCTTCCCTGATGTCAGTGCGACAGGGGTATAAAGGAACCAGCCGACGCCATTTTCTTCAGTCTTTCTTGCCGCGTGGTGCCCGAAGCAGAAGCAGTTCGCAAGTGCTGGTCGGCCAGCTCCTGAGATTACGAAAATTTGTAAACCGAAGTGTTCTTAAAAGCTAAGTACCCCGTTGGGGAAACTTTTCTTGCCTCAGACCGATGTCAGACAAAGTTAATAATTGTATTTCTTGTGGGAAGCAAATACCGCATAAGGATTTCCATTCCCGCTGTATACCTTGTTTAGGCCCAGACCACGATGTCTCGGTCTGTCGCTTTTGTGCTACATTCAACAAACGCACTATTAAGTGTCGGGCGGAGTTCGCCCAGCATTATTTTGGGAAAGCATTTAACTATACTATGTCGTCGGATACTCCGACTTCGGTTTTGTCTAAAAAACGCAAATATAAGGACCGACACACGAGGTCCGTGGCCTCTACCGACACCACGCCAAAGTCGACTACACGTGGTCCGGTTCTCAGCGAGGCACCTACACAGTCCCTGACTACCGACGACCTGTCTTTGACGGTGTCTCCTGTGCCTGAGGTCGCAGGCTCCTCGGCCCACACCCCGACTACAGATACCGAAGCCACTCTTGGCGTTGAAACTCAGAATGTGGACAGGTCCACCTCCACTCAAGGTGTCTTCAGACCTTCCTCTTCTTTCTCCATCAAGGCTTTCACTAAGTCCAAAGCAACCATGCACTCTAAGAGACCAGCTACTCAGGGTCCATCTCCAGGCCCCATGCCTAAGAAACAGATGCTTAAAATGGCTGAAGATTTAATTACTCTTATCAGAGGTTCTCAGCCCCCTCAGGACAAAAGGCCTAGAGTGGAGGAAGATTCCCCTTCCTCTGATCAGGGCTCCATTATTTCAGAGCACTCTGATGATCAGGAACATTCTTACTCCCCTTTTGAAGACTCTGATGCGGAGAAGTCCATCCCTTCTGTATCCCCCCCCTGAGGATTACTCATTTGGGGAAACTTTGCATACCTTAAGGGAACACTTCCACTGGGAAGGCCAGGATTATTCAGAATCCAAGAAAAGGCTCAGGGAATTTCTCTTGCTTCCTCAGCACAGGCCTCTGGCTATACCTCCTGTCTTGGACATCCTAGATGATGTTTACTCGAGGCCTGCCTTAACCCGGACTCTCTACCTCCAGCTCCAGTTAAGCCTGACAGGTACTACAGGGTCCCTGACTCACACCAATTTCTATACAAAAGCCATGCTGCTGACCCAGAAACCATCTCACAGGGCCCCAAGGGAGTTAAGGCCTCCATTGTTAAAAATCCATTGCCTTCCGAGAGACATTCCAGATCCTTAGAAAGGTGGGGAAAAAAGGTATATACCTCGGCTACCTTATCCATGAGTGCCTTAAACTGTCAGTTTCATATGCTAAAATACCAACAGTTTTTGTTATCACAATTGAAAAGTAAAATGTCACAACCTGAACAACCAGACTTGAAGGAGTTGCAGGATTTGATGCATAGTCCAGAACAAGTGGGTAAGCACACCTTACAATGTGGTTTTGATGCTCTAGAGGCCTCATGTAGAGCTGCTGTTACAGGTTCAGTCATACGTAGGCATGCTGGCTCAAGGAACAAGCCTTGCCTGATCATGTCAAAGCTAAATTACTAGACGCCCCTCTTCAAAAGGATGTACTATTTGGTGCTAATGCTGAGGAGGTATTAAGGAAAATGGAGGAAAAGGCTAAATCAATGCAAACTGTGAAAGAATCTCTACAGGTTCAACTCCCATGTTTTAGTAGAAATTGGCCTTCCAAAAACTGGTCCTTTCCTGCCACAGACAGACCCCAAAGAGGCAGATACAGGCGCCCGAGGGGCAGAGGACAATCCCAAGCAACGTATAGAGGCAGACAATGGCAAGCTCCTACACAAAGAGGTGGTGAGGACAACTCGCAATCTTTCAGAAAGCAAACCCAATGACTTTCCCCTTTGCATGCCAACCAGGTCTCAAATGGCAGCCCCCTTAGGAGGAAAGCTGGCATTATTTCCAAAAAATTGGCATATTGTCACAAAGGACAAATGGATCCTGGACATTATAAACAGAGGCTACAAATTCCATTTTCACACCCTTCCAAAAATGAGAGGCATGCCAAACCTGCCACACGATCAAAGGGCAGAGGCACAAAGGCAAATTACAGATCTCATAAACATGAAAGCTATTCAAGAGGTACCTACGCACGAACAAGGTCAAGGTTTTTATTCCAGTCTATTTCTGGTGCCAAGGAAGGGAAAAGATTGGAGACCTATTTTTGGATCTATCCATCCTAAACACATTTCTACTAGTACCAAAATTCAAGATGCTCACTCTACAGCAACTTCTTCCCATGCTGGGCAAGGAGTCTTGGCTGGTAACATTGGACCTCAAGGAGGCATACATTGCATGTCCCAATCAGACAAAATTGCAGAAGGTACCTCAGATTTCTTGCAGGTTCAACCCATTATCAATTCTCTGCATTGCACTTTGGCTTATCTACTGCACCCAGAGTATTCACGAAATGCCTGGCATCAGTAATTGCCTACTGCAGACTTCAAGGGATACAAATATATCCCTATTTGGACGACTGCCTGATCCAAGCGGACAGCAAGCACATTCTTCTGAAACATCTGGCTTATGTAATAATGTTATTGAACTCTCTGGGATACACAGTCAACAAAAACAAATCAAGGCTAATACCCTCTCAGAAGATAATTTTCCTGGGTGCCAATTTGGACACAAACACCCAGATGGCCTACCTCATGCCGGAGAAGCAGGGGCAACTAATTCAATACTTCAGAACACTAGCAAATTGCACCAGGCTGACTGCAAGGAAAATCCTGCAGGCTCTGGGATTCATGGCATCTTGCATCTTACTAATCCCATGTGCAAAACTGCATATGAGGAAACTACAATGGTACCTGAAAAACATATGGTCTCAACACAGCCACAGTTTGGAAACAATAATACCACTAATTCCATGTCTGCAAAAGGAATTTCTGTGGTGGGTTCAAGCATGTCAAACAAACACAGGTCTTCCATTCAGCAAGCCTCAAGCAAATCAAGTCATCACAACAGACGCCTCGGACTACGCCTGGGGGGCGCACATGACAGATCGGTGCATTCAGGGCAAATGGTCCCAAAAAGAAAAGCACCTTCACATCAATCAAAAAGAAATGCTAGCAGTAATAAATGCTATTATAGCTTTCAAGGACCTTCTATAACCAAGTCAACTATTGATAAGAACGGACAACACCACAGTTATGTGGTACATAAACAAGCAGGGAGGAACACATTCTTACCCCCTATACAGACTGGCCATGTCACTTTGGAACATGGCCATGGACTTACAAATGGAACTACAAGCACAGTACTTGCCAGGCAAGGAAAACACGCTGGCAGACAACCTAAGCAGGAATATGACATCCACACGAATGGAAGTTGCATCCAAAAGTTTTTACAGAAATAATCCAAGAATGGGGAAGGCCAGACATAGATCTCTTTGCCTCCCACAAAAATCATCAATTGACAAAATTCTGCTCAAGGATCTTCCATCCAAAGGCCTGGAGAGTGGATGCTCTATCTTTCAGTTGGACATCAATGACAGTTTATGCCTTCCCACCTCTTCCTCTGCTGCCCAAAGTTCTATTGAAGACCACAGCAGACAGACCCAAGATGATCCTCATTGCTCCGGACTGGCCAAAGCAACACTGGTACCCACTTCTGAGGAGCCTGACGCATTCCCCACCATGGACCCTGCCTCTAATGCCTCTTCTTCTGACTCAGCACAGCTTCAAAACTCTTCACAGTCAGCTAAAAACACTCAATCTAGCCGCATGGAAGATTCCTTAGCATCACAGCAGGCCCTACTCTCCAAGGAGGTGCAGGATGTCATTTTGGAGGCCAGAAGGCCATCAGCTAGAAAGGCTTACTCCGCAAAATGGAAACGTTTTTGTGTCTGGAATGAGAAAAAGGGCCAGGACCCTGGAAAACTGAATTTACCTCAAATACTACAATATTTGGCTGAACTGCTAAGCAGTGGACTTTCTCCTCCATCAAAATCCACGCCTCAGCCATTTCTGCAGAGTACAAAACTGATCCACCTTTATTCTCTCATCCTCTCTTAAGACAGTTCCTCAGAGGGGCTAAGAATTTAAGACCTCCAAGGAAACAACCAATACCTGCTTGGGATCTTAATTTCATTCTGGAAAAACTGACCTTGCCTCCCTTTGAGCCAGCTGCCTCATCAGATTTGCAATATTTGTCCTGGAAAACAGCTTTCCTTCTGGCTATCACCTCAGCTCATAAGAGTTTCAGAACTACAGGCTCTCATGGCTGTCCAGCCTTTTATCATCTTCCATCAGGACAGAGTTTCCTTACAAACCAACCCGTCCTTTATGCCTAATGTGGTATCCAGGGTAGCTTTAAATCAGGCCATACATTTACCTACTTTTTATCCTAATCCTCAAAACAAAGGGGAGAGATTACTACATTCCTTGGACATCCACAGACAACTGCGTTATTATTTGGACAGAACAAAGCCTTTCAGAAAATCAGAACAGCTCTTTGTGGCCTATGTGGTAGGAGCTCAAGGAAAGCCAATTTCCAAACAGACAATCTCAAAATGGATAGCCCACTGCATACGCTTTTGCTATTCCTTTCATGGCAAAACTGTACCTACAGGCATTAGAACTCATTCCACCAGGGCCACAGCTATCTCTGCAGCCTTCCTCAGAGGAGTTCCTACCAAGGATATTTTGGAAGCAGCCACTTGGAGTTCTGTGCATACCTTCTCCAAGCACTACAACCTACCATTATACTCCAAATCTAGAGCAGGCTTTGCCACTGCAGTCTTGCAGGGAATTTTGGCTCCTCCTAGTTCCACCTAGTGCCTACCACCCCTTTCTTAGCTTTGGGATTCTACCCATCTGTTATGACTGCAGCTGTATGCACGATGAACATAGTACAGTTTTGTACCTACCATAAATGTAGATGTTCGAGTGCTAATACAGCGGCAGTCCAGGTTTCCCTCCCTCCTTCCCCTCTTGGGACAGGTCTATAGGTTAGCACATCTTCATACAACCTGATTGGGGTATTCATTTATGATGTATTTGCTTGCAACTACTGTATTTTGATTATATTACACTGCATTATTACACAAATTTATGTATTGCCTTCCTTCTGGGGGCACCTGACATCTGGGGCAAGAAAAACTGAAGAAAATGGCGTCATCTGGTTCCTTTATACCCCTGTCGCACTGACGTCAGGGAAGAAGCGACAACAACCAACGCCGGACCTAGACTTTGGAATTCGGCCGACCGAGGACCCGCCTGACGGCAGGAGAACCCATCTGTTATGACTGCAGCTGTATTAGCACTCGAACATCTACATTTATGGTAGGTACAAAACTGTACTTTTTCCTGTTTGGAGCAGGTAGACGTGGGTTTGCATATAGTCAGATTATTTCATTTTTTTCTTTTTCTTTTTCAGTGGCTATTTCAAATTACGGCATTGAGGTAACAAATGGATGTGCCATCTCATCCATGGGATTTCAAAACCTATGTCAGTGGCATTGAGCAGTTTAGCCCTGAATGGGTGGTTCTGCAGGCATTCAATGCCATTTTCTGAGGGATGTTTGAATGTGTGCACTACTTTGATTCATACCCTAATTGTTGTAGCATAACCATGTTTACGTTTGGGATCATTATGTTGAAAGCAACCAAAATTTTAAACATATGTTTACTTGGATGAAGTATAGTCTTTTAATTTGTCAGCTTGAATAATTTGGCCCAGAGCTTGAAACATAGCTCTTTCACAGAAGAATGAATGTAATGTCACAGTCATTATGATTCAGATATACTCCAGAAAATTAATTATTTTATGACCAAAGCATGTTTTGCTTTCACTGCGGTAATCACATTCTGTACAATATAAATAGTGTATAATATTTTTCATGAGTCGAATGTGTGTTGAATGTCAGAGGCAAAACTATTGTAGCCATAACATTTGTAATAGAGTATTAAATCAGTGCACATGCTGCATTAATGCTGGCAACATTGTAGTATTTCATTGCTGAAAACTTAAATCACACATATTTTAATTAAAAGACTATAAAAACCACTCACATCAACTCAACTTTTATTGTAGCACTTTATCACAAAGCACTTTACAAAACATGAAATTCAAGCAAGTTTTTAACCCCCCTCCCAAAAAATCTGTTTTAATTTAGACCATTTTTTTTTTTTTACTTTTTCATTTAGTAAGATATTTCATATTTACAAATGCTGATTAGCACAGTGGGGGTGGAAGTGATATTTGGCATTGACAGGTGATTGCTGGTTTCAGGGACACTTGGCCATCTCTCTCCTTTCCCACTGCATTTTCATTTCCTGTGCAATCTGTTTTTTTCATTTCTTTCCCCTGGATGTGAACTGCTGCACAATAGTCCATTTTTCTCATCCTATACATATTCCTTCTTATTCATTGTAGAGGATAATATATTTCCTAGATCATATATTTTCATTGACTTAGAGATACATTTTTACATTTGCCCTGTTCCATTTTTCTTAACAGTTATGTACTTAGACCCATTCATGTTCACTGTTTTGATTGCTATATGTTGTAGAACTAGGACAAACCAAAGACTGTCAACTAAAATAAAATAAAGTACAGTTAAGCACTTTCACTGCTTCAAAACAAATAAATTAGTTCAAGACAAAAGGCTTTGAATATCCAGCAGTCTTTCATGTCACTGTTCTGTAGTCCTTCTGAATGAGGGACTTTTTATAAAAATGAGAAAAAAAAGCGCAGCTGAATCTAATTTAGTATTTGTAGGCAGGAAGAGGATATGAGCTGCTTTGAAACCTAAGAAATATGTTTTTTCAGCATAGTTAAAATAACATTCAGAAATGATCAGAAAAACATGAAACCCACAGTATAGCACTGTTTTTTCAACTCATCCAGTTTTTGTTTTGCTCATTGATTAAACCACATTTGTAGTTTTGTGTGGGTGTTTTTGAATGTATTTATTTATTTTAGTCTTTTTTTATTATCAGGTAAACACACTGATAGAAGTCTTTGTTTTAGTCATGATCTGGAAACACCTAGCATTGAAGTTATATAATGTAACTGGATGTTCCCACTACTGACCAGTAGCTGTACCTTCCCCAGTTTGCATTAAGAAAAAAATATTAACATTACACTGAGTGGCTGATGCCTTATAGTTATCAGTGACATGTTTGTTGGACAGGTAATGTACCCATAAAGTAACAGTTGTGACACTTTCTTGTTGTTGAGGTTGTGTTTGAGGGTGCAGTAAAAGCTGTCTCGACCCAGAAACAGTTTCAGGTCAGAGGTGATTCATGCAGGGTAGAGGGTAGAATAAAGCATCCAGGTGAAAGCTGTCCCCTGTGAGGGATAGAGGTCACCGAGCTGAGTATATTCTGACTACTGCTAGAAACTGGGGCCAGACATGCACAATATAACATACAGGCTTGGGTAAAGGACCAAATGTCAACATCAAAATGCATTTAACAGCTTTCCGGGTTCTACATATCTTTCTAAAGGAGGGTAAAATGCCTCGTTTAGCATACATATTACAGTGCCAAGATACTATTGTCAGGGTCTTCACTGTAAAGACTCAAGATGACTTCTGCTACAGGCATGGTCAGTGTGGACATCTTATGGGAAATTCTCCATGGACTGTAGTAACAACTCAAAAACAAGTCAGAATGGGCTGTCATATGTTAGCTGTTGTAGAAAAAAATGATGGAGCTAGTCAGTGAAGAAAGGTTACTGAAGTATTCGTGAACAGTTAGGTAGGGGCTCTGATATGCAGCTACCTGGAGAATCATTAAAATGTAATAAGAAGTAATGGCCTCTTTTTAATGCACAGAAATGGAAGAAATATGCATGCTTGGCAGCCAAAAACAGGATTAAAAATTTGTTTCAGTTGCATCTGCAGTAACAAAGTACGCTACTTAATTATGAAGCAGTGCTTGTTTAATAAGGTTTACTACATATCAAAAATGTATTAACATTTTATTTGCCTCATTAATTGTACGTGGGTACACAAATGAAACCAAAACCAGTTGCCTGCCTCCTAGACTTCAGCAAAATCTTGAATTCCTTATTTTTCTTATCTTATGGGATTAAATTGATAATGCAGAAAGCCATTAAATATAGAGAAACTTAAAAGAAAAGATATTTTTGTACACAGACTTGTTCCCTTCACCATCTCTTGCTTAAGTACGGTGACTCCTCCATGGCTACACAGTCATAAAGCAAAGCAATGGCAAACACCTTAAAAGCTCCATCCTCCCTCCACATTTCAACAGTGTGCAAAAAACAAATATGTAAAAGTATTTGCTCTTTCCCACATTTGTATGACTAAAGAGTCGATATATTTTAGTACAGTGGTGATGAGAGGGGTTCAGACAGCTTGCTAGTCTATTAAAAAAAAAATCTATTTTTTTTCTGTGTTTATAGCTTTCTACACTATTGATTCAGTTTAGTGTTCATTTAGTGGGTTCAGTAAACTGACATAAATACAGTTTCTCCCTCCATTAGGAGCTTTGCTAATCTTTGAATGACTGCGCACCAAGGTAACCTTTAAACTCAAATAAGTTATAAGTTGATGTTTGATTTTAAGGATTGTATTCAGCATGCGAAAATAAAGATTTGAGCAACAACAGAAGCAACTCCCTTTTCTATTTCAGCATTTAAGTAAGTGTTGCAGATTGCAGAGATTCAGTACTATAGCTGGAAATTGCTATACATATGACCTTCTGTCTGTATGTTTTTTCTTGCGGTTAGTTTTCTCTTTTTTTCTGTTATGACTTTTCATTTTCCCATGAAAACAAGCATTGCTTTTAATTATCTGAATCTGTATTGAGTGATTCCCATCACACATCTGGCATTCATCATCACCGACTTCTGTCAGTATATTTGAGTTGTGAAGAATCCACTCTAAACATGTGGTCATCTCAAATGACTTTTATTTAAGTGGTCAGAGCAGATAACACATAGAAAGAGATTATCTTGTTTTCAAATGTACCTTCAAGCTATTACAACAGCTGTTATATATCCATAAGGCATGCTGTGTTTATTTATTAATTTATTTTAGACTTTCTAAATGTTAAGACCTTTAGACACAGATGCCTTTCATTTGCGACACATAGCCTTTGGTCCATAATGTTACAGAGTACATGCATTGACTGTTAGATTTAAACAGTTCTAACGGTTATATAGCTTATAGGGATTAAGTTTCATAAACCATTATGCTGTATTTGAAGTGTATTGGTCACATTCTATGGCAAATGTAAGTTACAAACCCTTTTAGGTGAGTATAACTTCCTTATCATATTCAATGCGAAATTATGCAGTTTTTGATGAAAAAAGTGGGTTACTTTTGCATTTTAATTTGTCAACAGGGGCAGCCCCTTAATTTTTTTTTTTCTTGGACCTGAAAATCCCTTCCAGGACATCGTGAAAGGATGAACCTACATTGCCTCACTACCTAAGTTAATGTTTAGACTGCTATATTAAATGCATAAGTAGGAGTTCCTTAAGACCTAGAAAGACAAGTTAACAACTATGTATTGCAGGTCGAACACCTTATCTTGAGAAATAACATGTGATAATGTCGTACTGACACCACAATGTAAGTAAATGAAAACAAAATGTGAGCACACCAACACAGCCACCAGAAATATATACAATAAAAAGATTTATTGACAAGGATTAGTGCTTTCGCAGGGTTACCGCTTCATCAGATCCGAGTAAAGAATAAAATCAACACAAGGCACATTGAATATAAAAGAAGTTGCAACCAATCAACAACTGTTATCAATAAAATAATTATATCAATTAAGCAAAAATCACTGCCTCCTATTTAAGGCAGGTCTAAGAGGAATACCAGAGTTTAAACCTGGCAACTTATGTGCTTGTAAAGATACAATCCATTTTACCGCAAGCATTTCCACTTGATTATTAATGTCACCCCTTCTGTTATTAGATGGAATTAGTTGTAAAAACATTATGTCCTGACAAATTTGCCTGATTAGCTAGGGCATTGGTGAAAGTTTTATTACGAATATTGCCTAAATGCTCTAATATGCATTCTCTTAGCTGGCGTGTGTAGTCTTTCCTATATAAAAATATTCCCATTTACAACATGTTGCTAAATAAACTAAGTTGTTACTCCTACAAGTCACCATAAACCTAGGTGAAAAATCACGTCTGGTCACTGGATGAATAAATTGAGCATCTAGGGCAATGGAAGAACAGGCTTTACAACTATTACATGGAAAAGTGCACCTTCTCATTACTGGCTCAGAGACACAATGTCTGTGCTACTTCTGCAGTGGAAACAACCACTTGTCCCGCAACTGTGAATGCAACTGACATGCCCCCTTTGAATACTCAATCGAAGTCTGTTAATTTAGGGTCTGTTTCCAAAGCAAAAAGCACTTAAGTTAGTGATATCAGTGCTGGTGGAATAGCTAGTGCAAGTGCACAAACAGAATCTAATACGTTGACACAGGAACAGCAACCAAAAGAACAGTCCCCAGTCCACAGATAAAATGGCTTAACATTCACTCTGTTTAAATATAATTAAATCATGTGTCCAAAGAAAATTAACATACTTAATTGGCACTATTTGGGAGCTATTGACTCTTTGTTAACTTCTTATAAATTAATGAAACCACGTTTTAAAATGTGATCAGAATTGTTACTATCTAATGTGTAACTAACTAAGCAACATATACAACATTAAATAACATTGTTCTTAAAATAATGCAGTAACAACAGTATCTAGTATTAATGTTTGTGGCAGTATTCCACTGGGTTGGAAAGTGGCTCTACATTTCATTATGAATTAATTGAACTTTTCAACAAACAAGGTTTGGAACTCCTAGACCTTATGTCCAAACATTATCAAACAACAGTAAACAAGTTGGTGAGAGACGTCATGGACCTTGACAACATTATTAAGTCAGATTATGACTTTATCTGAAGAAGTTCAAGTTATTATACTGAACGAAAAGTGCTTCATGTTTACTGTTTTTTAATAAACAAATCTGTAGACTGGGGACTGTTCCTTTAGTTGCTGCTTCTGTGTCAAGCTCGTAGTACGTGTGGATTTAGCTGTTTTTTTATTCATGTTTGTCTAATGGCATCTGAAGGCCTTAACAGTCCGACTTGACGATTGTTGCAATCGACACAAGAAAAAGGTGGTAACCTGACCATTATGACCCAATGTATCGAGGACTTGGCAGCCAGAGTGGAACTATTATTGCAAGCTACTCTGCAGCAGCCACAAAATAATTTAGCAGTGGTAACAGTGAGAATTGAAAACCATCCAACTGAAACAGTGAGTAATAATGTTTATACCACTGGTAATAATCAGCAAGTTAATACAACTATTCCATCAGCTGTAAATGACTAACGTTTAACGAATGCATTAGAGCCTGTGGTCATACAGAATACAACTACTTCTTTGCAGCTTATAGTGGATTCCTGACTTGAACACTTGGCTCAATGAGCCACCGCAATTATTAGGACAATCCAGTAATGTAATTCATGGCCAACTGACTGGAGGAAGTAACAGCAACATAGTTAATAACCTGAAAATTTTAGACCACAGACTGTTAAAGGCAAAAAGTTGGAATTGGAGATTGCATACTTTTCAGAATGTACCAAACAAAGCATCATTCCTAAGGGGTTATGTTCATGGCAGGACCCTACTGGGTGCGAAAGTGGCTCTACATTTAATTAATCGAAGTTTTCAGCAAACAAGGTTTGGAACTCCTAGACCTTATGTCCAAACATTATCAAACAACAGTAGCTGGTGAGAGAAGTCATGGAGCTTGACAACATTGTCAGATTATGACTTCCCATGTTATCAGTATGATTACAGCAGAATATTTACCAGCATAAACCAACAGGTGGATAAGCTAAGAGGAATCAAAATAAAAAAATTGCAGTGTGATCGGATAGACTATAATAGAGTAGCATATCCAAACCCACCACCTTCACAAATTTGGAATCCCATTGGTAACGTACACACACACCCACCTAACCAACAATATGATAATAGTATGAACCAGACAGAGGTGACATCACCAAGACCATCAATGAGTAACCAAGCCAGATTTTCGGGGCAAAGAGGAATGGAGCGAACGTCAGCACATATGATCATTGTAAATAATGGAAATTCAAATACCTTCCAGAAAGATAAAAACTCATATGCCCAGGTAGCTCAGTCTAACTGACAGAATTTTCAGAGTCCCAGGAGGCAGAACCACAACCCAACATGAGTGAACAATCAGCACCCGTAGAACACTCAAGGAAAAGCCAAATGGAAGAGGTAATACCTGCTTTATGTGGGGATCAATTGGCAATAGACAATAATTGGGTGATATTGAATAAGGATTGTGATTTTAAAATGTATAACTACACATCTGTTAACACAGACCAGGAACTGGTAGAGTTTCTGTTGAGAGGCCTGACTTTTGTTCAAACGCACTCTTCTGATTTAATTATTTTGTCAGAAAGCTAAACTTAGCTATCTTATTGGGTAACCAAGAAACATTTACTTCTGAATTCAGGATCCCTAGCTCATACAATCCACCTATTCATGCCAAGTTGGCTTTATTTGATCGAATTTGTGAACTGGACATTAGAGAGTTACTGAATGGTAGAAATGTAACTAGGAACCTTAGAAACATGACTAGTAGTGAACTTATAGCTTTGAACTATCTTAGACACTTACCAGTGAATGTAATGAAGCCCGACAAAGGGGAGGATTATTGGTAATGGACACCGATGAGTACATACATAGAATGAAACAGTTATTGGATAAGTGCAACCTATCAGAAAGTGATCATAAATTAACTTAATTCAGCCTATGGCCGTATTAATTCAAATTTGAATGACATGTTTATACAGGTAACTATAGATGTCAACATATATAATTATTTACCCACACTGTTTCCTAAAATTCCCAAGTTATTTGGTGTACCTAAGACACATAAAAATATAGTAGATCCCCCAATGAGAGCTTTAGTTGATGCCAGGCATTCGATAACATACTCAAGTGCAAAACTAGTGGATTCCATTTTAAAGAAGTACATCAGTAAGGAAATTCACATTTGCCATGATTCATGGTCCTTTCTAGTAGATATTAACAACCTTGAATTCAAGGAAGAATGCAATTTCTTGACAGTAGATGTTACGGACCCAGAGCTGTTGGACATGCTCCACTTAAAGAAATCCCAATCCTTCTGAGCTACACGGTCTAGGGACCTAAACCTTGTCACCACAATAAACAGAACATGCTGGCGGGACAGATTCCTGTCCCAAAGACTTCCCATACTCTGGAACAAACTACCTATCTGTATCAAACAAAGCTCCTCATTAGCACTCTTCAAGAAAAATCTTGATGATTGGATGGGAAAGAGGAAATTCACCCTGGGGATCACCTCTGGGGCTCTGCTCGACAGGGGCACAGGAAAATTATTTTCTTGGGTGGCGAAAGCCAGGGTACTTTTTGGCTAGGCTTATATAGGCCCTAGGGCCAATAGCCTAGTGCCTACCTATGAACTTATGAATACCCCACATAGAAGGCATTGAATGGGTTTCAGCCAAGATGAAACAAAATGGAGCCCCTCAAAAGGAAATTAGCCTTATAGAAGAACTATTAGATATTATATTAAGACACAACTTTATTTCTTTTGATAAGGAAATGTGGAGCAAGTTTTGTGAACTTGGTGATGGCCCATTGGGAAAGTGAGTTTATATTTAACAACATTAGCATTAAAACTAAACTGTATTACTGCACCCGATTTTAGGATGATGTATTTATCATTTTAAAAGGTGATGAAAGTGTAGCTACAGAACTGGTATATTATCTTAACAACACTACACATTTCTTACAATTCATGAGTAACTATGATTCAGAAAGTATTTCATATTTAGACGTTGACCTCAAGAAAGACAGAAGTCAGTCTAGATGCATAGCAAAAATCCACAGGAAAAATACGTACTCAAACACATTCTTGCACTATACCAGCTCACACCCTTACCAACAAAAAAAGTCCATTGTTAAAGGACAATTAGTTAGGGCAGCTAGAGTGCTGTCATTGGAGAATGATTTCCTGGAAGAATGTGAAAATCTTAGATGTTTTTGAAAGGTTACCCTAACACACTTATTCTAGAATTTACTACAGAAGTACAAAGCAAAAGGAATAGTGGTATGTACAAACCAATTCTTAATGGAGGGAATAGACAAAACAGATTAATAAGTGGCAACAATCAAAATTATATAGAATTGAACAATACAAACCAACTTGACCTACCTAATACAGAGACTAACAAAAGATTTAGATTGAGTTTTATAATCACTTTCAGGATAGATGCCCTGGAAGTTAATAGGCTCATTATTAAAAACTGGAATCTTTTTAGTAGTGATAGAGAAATTGTATCCTTCAGGAGAGGTCTGAACTTAAAAAATTGCTTACAAAGACAATTCCTAGTCAAATAAGAAACCCTGGAATGTACAAGTGTGAGATGTGTAATTACTACAAATTTATGGAAATAGGTAAAACATTTTACATTAGAAATGCCTTTTACTTCACGCAAAGAAAATTTAACTGCAACTCAAAGTGATAATATACTTGGCCCAATGCCAATTGTGCCCCGTCTTCTACATTGGAAAGACTGATTGGAAGTTCAGGGAATGAGTTTACGAGCACATTTATTGTATCAAAGAGAAGTAAGTCAGAAAATTCATTGGCCAGGCATATAATATGTTTTCCTACACACCAATTTAAATTCAGTCATCAATCAGGTGTCATTAGACACCAGA
Source organism: Protopterus annectens (assembly GCF_019279795.1). Lineage (NCBI taxonomy): Eukaryota > Metazoa > Chordata > Ceratodontiformes > Protopteridae > Protopterus > Protopterus annectens. The sequence continues at coordinate 750,313,188 of NC_056748.1, forward strand.
GGGGGCTCAAGTTCTGTTCTACTAGAAAAATTGGAACTACTGTGGCAACTTCGAGTAAACACTTGTCAATATCCTGGCTTAAACAAAACATGTTCGATTTTATGTTACTTGAAGTTAGAAAGTTTAGCTAGATAAGTAGATTCTAGTAGAATGTATAGGTTCATTTCCTTGGTCTGGTTAGGAATAGGAAAAATGTATTTATTTTAACATTAATACTAGATACTATTATTACCGTATTATTTTAAGAACAATGTTATTTGGTGTTGTTTATGTTGCTTAGTTTGTTACACATGCTGCTTAGATAGTAACAATTCTATTAAAATTTTTAAACTTGGTTTCATTAATTTATAAGAAGTTATCAAAGAGTTAATAGCTCCCAAATAGTGCCAATTAAGTATGTTAATTTTCTTTGGACACATGATTTAATTGTATTTAAACAGAGTGAATGTTAAGTCTTTTTATCTGAAGAAGTTTGAGTTATTATTCTGAATGAAAAGCGCTTCATGTTTACTGTTTTTTAGTAAACAAATCTGTGGATTGAGAACTGTTCCTTTGGTTGCTGTTCCTGTGTCAAGTCCGTAGTACTTGAGGATTTATCTGTTTTTTTATTCGCGAGAATCTAATAAGTTGGGAGCTCGCCATAAAGTTAGTGATTTATTCACTAATAATGGAGTGCTTCTTTCTCCTTTTTCTATGAATCCTTTTACGGCTTTACCTCTACTGATGAAATTACACTCTCCGGTCAAGAGAGGATGTTCGATGCACAGAGACAGTCGGAAGCGTAAGGCTTCAAAGGAGAACCGTTCAGTGCCAAGACACAAGTATTAGAGTTTTCTTTGGATGCACTGGTTTATAATTTATCTAACTTTACATTGTCAGTGGCACAAAGTTCCCATTTAAATAATGGTCTGAGCTTTGTTCCAGCTCAGAAGTCGAATCTCAAGGATCTTATTGTCAATATTAGACATTTTGCAGGTAATACCATGCTGCATTGTATGTATGGGGAGGTGAGTGCCTCTACTGTGGGGTCTAATATTAAATGTTATCGTAGATGTAGTTCCTATAATCCATCTTTATCTCCAACCTTAGAAGCCTTTGTTAAAGTATGTGAATCAGATATTTTTAATATGTTTGACTCTACTAAGTATCTGTTTAAGAATCTTACTAATGCTGAAAACGAGGCACTGCAGCAGCTGCAGACCAAAGCCTCCATAAGTATAATACCTGCTGATAAAGGAGGGGCTGTAGTTTTAAATAGTCTGGTATGGATGAATAATATGCTTGCTGATTCTTGTACATATTCATGTATTAGTCCTAGAGATGCTGACAGATGTATTTATGTTGTACATAATGACCTGTATGATTTACTTATGTGTGGCCTTATAGATATTAACATTTATGAATTTTTCATGGTTGAACATCTATTGATTCCCATAATGCATGGCTTACTGAAAGTTCACAAGAGTCACCGATGTGCCTGATAGTTTCAAGCAAGAGTGGATAACTGAGCCCCTCTCAGTTTTTGTGGAGGATAAATTAAAACCTTTGTTGCTGAGAGCCCCTTTGGTTCTCAGGGACACACAGCATTTTCTTTCTAATTTGTTAATTCAGTTGATGGATCAGATCTTACAGATGCTATGTTAGTTACTTCAGACATTAAGACACTGATTCCCAATTCTGAAGGGGTTGATTATATCAGGATGTTTTTGGCTCACCATAGTGGTTATAGTCACAGTTTAATTACTGTAATATGTACACTGGTGGATTTATTTTTGAATAGTAATATATCTTTGAAGATCAATATTATTTGTAGAAACTAGGAGTGGCCATGGGCACTCCTTGTACCAATAGTTTTGCTAACTTGGTGTTGGCTCAATGGGAGGATGACTATGTTTTTAATAACAACCCTTTCAATAAGTTTATTAAACAGTGTGTGAGATTTGTGGGTGATATTTTTGTGTTATGGGCAGGTGAAGTCGAAAAACTTCTTGAATTTGTTTCCTATTTAGAAGTTACTTCTGTGTTTTTGAAGTTTACTGTGAACTATTCTTAGACCACCATTGATTTTCTGGATGTTACTTTCTATAAGAATGCACAAGGTGGCTTATAGGAAACCCTGTTGGAAAAACAGTGTATTGCATCGATGTTCTTCGTGTTTCACTGTTGCAGTCATTACACTTGGGTTATCCCGCTGGCAGGCTACCCTCAGTCGGCCTGAATTCCAAAGTCTAGGTCCAGCGTCAGTTGCTGTCACCTCCTCCCTGATGTCAGTGCGCCAGGGGTATAAAAGATGCAGCCAATGCCATTTTCTTTAGTCTTTCTTGCCACGCGATGCCCGAAGTATAAGCAGTTTGCAAGTGCCGGTCGGCCGACTCCTGAGATTTTCGTGTTCGAATTTCAGATCCGAAGTCTTCATTAAAAGCTAAGTACCCCATTGGGGAAACGTTTTTCTTGCTCCAGACTGATGTCAGAAAAAGTTAATAATTGTATTTCTTGTGGGAAGCAAATACCTCATAAGCACTTTCATTCTTACTGTATTCCTTGCCTAGGCCCTGACCACGATGTTGCTAGTTGTCAGTTTTGTGCTAGATTTAACCAACGCAGTATTAAGCGTCGGTACGATTTTGCATTACACTATTTTGGCAGAAGATTTAATTATACCATGTCGTCGGATAGCCATCCGACTACCGGAATTCACAAGAAACGCAAAGAAAAAGAAAAGGACATGCATCCAAGGCGAGGTTTCTTCTAAGCCAGTCGCCGGTTTTCAGTGAGGTGCCTTCGCAGCCCTTGATGCCCGCTACTTTAGACACGCAGGCCGCTACCAACTCCCACGTGGAGTTGACTAGGCCACTGGAAGCTCAAGGTATTGGACCTTCGGAGACTATTCCCTCAGATGGTTCCAGAGCCGCTGAGCAGGCATCGGCTTCTGAGGGTGTTTTCAGACCTACTCAATTATACATTAAAACAACTTCAGCTTCGAAGGCAAAGACTAAAGCACCTTTAAAGTCAAAGAAGCAAGTACAACAGACTCATGGACAGGCCTCCATGCCCAAAAAACAGATGTTCAAAATGGCCGAAGACTTAATTACTTTGATCAGGGGTTCCCATCCCCCACCTGATAAAAGGCCTAGGCAAGAGACAGAATATGAATCTTCAGATCAGGTTTCCATTTCATCTGATTCCTCTTTTGATCAGGAATACTCTCTCCCTCCCTATGAGTATTCTGATGCTGAAGAATCTATCCCTTCAGCCTCTCCTCCTGAGGATTACTCTTTTGGGGAAACCTTGCATACCATGAGGGAGCATTTCCACTGGGAGAGCCAACATTTTTCAGAATCTAAGAAAAGGCTCAGATACTTCCTTTTACTACCACAACACAGGCCCCTAGCTATTCCTCCTGTATTAGACATTGTAGATGATGTAGATGATGTATTTTCAGAGTCCAGTCTGACCCCTGACTCCTTACCTCCAGCTCCTGTTAAGCCGGACAGGTACTACAGGGTTCCTGACTCTCATAAATTCCTTTTCAAAAACCCTGCTGCTGACCCAGAAACTTTCTCTCAGAGTCCCAAAGGGGTCAAGGCTTCTGCTGCAAAAAAACCTACCCCCTCAGACAGGGATTCTAGGGCATTGGACAGATGGGGAAAAAAGATTTACACTTCTGCTACCTTGGCTATAAGGACTTTAAATTGTCAGTTTCATATGCTCAAATATCAGCAATATATTATGTCACTGCTTAAACAGAAAATGTTGATAAATTCTGAATGTGCAGAAAACAAAGAAATGCAGGATTTATTGCATGCAGCTGAACAAGTTGGAAAGCATACTTTGCAATGTGGTTTTGATTCTTTAGAGGCCTCCTGCAGGGCCACTGTTACGGGTTCTGTCATCAGGAGGCATGCTTGGTTAAAGGAATAAAATCTGCCTGATCATGATTGTTAAAGCAAAATTATTAGATGCTCCATTACAGCATGATACCTTGTTTGGTGTTAAAGCTGAAGAGGTGTTAAAGAAAATGGAGGACAAAGCTAAATCTATGCAAACAGTTAAGGATTTCTTACAGGTACAACCTCCTAGATTTAGCAGACACTGGCCTACAAAGAATTGGTCCTTTCTAATGTCAGACAGACCACAAAGGGGCAAATACAGATGCCCAAGAGGCAGATCCCAGCCCCAAGGTTCGTACAGGTCTAAACAATGGGGTGCTTCTACCTCCAAAAGTGGAGAAGACAAATCACAGCCATACAGGAAACAGTCCCAATGACCTCCCCCTGCCTGCACCAAGCACTTATCTTCTGGCAGCACCTTTAGGGGGAAAACTAGTACTTTTTTCTCAAAATTGGCACATTATAACCCAGGACAAATGGGTCCTAGACATAGTGTCACAAGGCTACAAGTTTCACTTCCATACCCTACCAAGGACAAACGGTTGGCCAGACCTGCCAAAACATCAATGGGCAGAGGCACAAAAGTAAGTCTCATCCCTCATGGACATGAGGGCCATTCAACAAGTAGCGGAGCAAGAGCAGGGACAAGGATTTTATTCGAGACTGTTCCTGGTACCAAGAAAGGACAAGACCTGGAGACCAGTACTGGACCTATCTATTATAAACACATATCTGGATATACCAATATTCAAAATGTTGACTCTACAGCAACTTTTGCCTATGCTGGGCAAGAAGGCTTGGCTTGTGACTCTAGACCTAAAAGAGGCATACCTGCATGTCCCAATCAGACAAACATGCAGAAGATACCTCAGATTCAAAGCTGACTCAATGCACTACCATTTCTCTGCACTGCCCTTTGGCTTATCTACTGCACCCAGGGTCTTCAGAAAGTGCCTGGCACCAGTAATTGCATTCTGCAGACAAAGAGGAATACAAATATGTTCATCGTGTTTCACTGTTGCAGTCATGACTGTAGGGTTCTCCCCTGCCGGCAGGCAGTCCTCGGTCGGCCAGAATCCCAAAGTCTGGGTCCAGCATCGGCTGTTCAGCCATACTTCCTGACGTCAGAGTGCCAGGAGTACAAAGCTGACAGCCGACGCCATTTTCTCCAGTCTTTCTTGCCGTGCGGTGATAGCAGTTCACATTTGCCGGTCGTCTGACTCCTGACAATTTTTGATAAATGTACTTCAGTCCAAAGACTTTCTTCTCCTACTCAAAGTTAAGTACCCTGTTGGGGAAACTTTTTTTTTGCTCCAGTCCGATGTCAGAAAAAGTTAATAATTGTATTTCATGTGGGAAGCAAATACCTCATAAGGATTTTCATTCTTACTGTATTCCTTGCTTAGGCCCTGACCACGACGTAGCTAGTTGTCGGTTTTGTGCTAGATTCAATCAATGTACGATTAAACGAAGGTACGATTTTGCATTTCATTACTTCAGTAGGCGCTTTAATTACAAAATGTCTGATTCGGTTCCGGCTACCGGAGTTCACAAATGATGCAAGGATAAAGACAGGCCTCCGAGGTCCAAATCGGACGATAATGCACAAGCAGAGCCAGCTTCAGGTTCAGCCGTCATCAGTGAGGTGCTTTTGCAGCCCCTGTCATCGGCCATTTCGAAACCGATGGCCAAAATGGACTCCCACGAGGAGCCAACTAGGCCTTTGAATATTTCTGTTGCAGGACCTTCGGACAATGCTCCTTTGGATGGGTCCGGAGCCGCTGTGCAGGTACCGGCTTCCGAAGGGGTTTTCAGGCCTACTCAGCTTCTAATAAAGGCAAAGACAAAGACAAAGGCAAAGACTCCTTCCAAATCAAAGACTACAGCTCAGGCCTCTTCTGATCCGACACCCAAGTCTCAGAAACAGTTACTTAAGATGGCGGAGGACTTACTTACTATAATTAGTGGTTCACATCCCCCTCCAGATAAAAGGCCAAGGCAGGAAGTGTATTATGACTCTTTTGATCAGGCTTCTGTTTCTTCAGTTTCTTCTTCTGACCAGGAATATTCTATCCCTCCTTATGAGGATTCTGATGCTGAGGAATCCATTCCTTCAGCCTCTCCCCCTGAGGATTTTTCTTTTGCGGAAACTTTACATGAAATGAGGGAACACTTTCACTGAGAAGGACAGGAGTACTCAGAATCTAAGAAAAGACTTAGGGATTTTCTTCTTCTTCCTCAGCATAGACCCTTGGCTATCCTTCCTATTTTGGATATTGTGGATGATGCCTTTTTGGAGGCTAATTTAACTCTGGACTCTTTTCCTCCAGCTCCTGCTAAGACAGACAGATATTATAGGGTTCCTGATTCTCACCAGTTTTTGTACAAGAATCCTACTGCTGATCCTGAAACCATTTCTCAGGGTCCTAAGGGGGTTAAGGCCGCTACTGCTAAAAACCCCATTCCCACTGAGAAGGATTCCTGATCTTTAGAAAGATGGGGCAAAAAAGTGTACACTTCTGCTACTTTATCTATTAGGGCTTTAAACTGTCAATTTCATATGCTGAAATACCAGCAATTTCTTCTGTCTGTTTTGAAGCAAAAGCTAACTTCCATTTCTGCCTGTGCAGATGATAAGGAATTACATGACTTAATGCATGCCACTGCACAAGTTGGAAAGCATGGTTTACACTGTGGACTTGATGCCTTGGAGGCTTCTTGTAGGGCTGCTGCCTCTGGTACAGTCATTAGAAGGCATGCTTGGTTATTGGAACAAAATTTGCCAGATCAAGTAAAAGCTAAGTTATTGGATGCTCCTGTCGAGCATAATGTTTTGTTTGGACTAAAGGCGGAAGAGGTGATAAAGAAGATGGAGGACAAGGCAAAATCCATGCAAACGGTTAAAGATTTCTTACAAGTACAACCACCCAGATTTAGTAGGAATTGGCCTACAAAAAATTGGTCCTTTCCCAATTCAGACAGGCCTCAGAGGGCTAGATACACACGCTCCCAAGGAAGGCCTCAAACGCAAGCCTATTATAGACCAAGACAGTGGACTGCTTCCACCCCTAGGGGAGGAGAGGACAGGTCGCAAGCTCTTAGAAAACAGGCTCAATGACTCCCTCTGTTGGGCTGCAGGAACTTCTTGCCTGGAAGCCCCACTCAGAGGAAAACTTTCTCTTTTTCACCTAAATTGGACTCATATAACCCAAGACAAGTGGGTTCTGGATGTGGTTTTAAGAGGTTACAAATTCCATTTTCATACCCTACCAAGAACAAGCGGATGGCCGGATCTTCCAAAACACCAATGGTTAGAGGCCTTAAACCAGGTGGAGACTCTCTTGGCTATGAAAGCCATAGAACTGGTTCCGCTTTCAGAGATGGGACAAGGTTTTTACTCAAGACTCTTTCTAGTCCCCAGAAAGCAAAACTCATGGAGACCCATTCTGGATCTGTCAGTCTTGAACACTTTTCTCGAGATACCAAAATTCAAGATGCTTACTCTACAGCAGCTACTTCCAATGCTGACCAAAAATGCATGGATGGTAACTTTGGATTTAAAGGAGGCATATCTGCACATTCCCATCGGGCAGGAATGCAGAAAATACCTCAGGTTCAGGGCCAGATCGAGGCACTATCAATTCTCTGCGCTGCCCTTTGGATTGTCTACTGTGCCCAGGGTCTTCACCAAATACCTGGCTCCAGTAGTAGCTTATTGCAGACTCAAGGGAATTCAAATTTACCCTTATCTGGACGATTGTCTAATTCAGGCAGACAGCAAGGATGTCTTACTCCAGCATCTAGAATTTGTTCAGAACCTTCTCAAGTTCCTGGGATTCTCTGTAAACATAAAAAAGTCAAATTTGACACCCTCACAACAGATAACTTTTCTGGGTGCTCTTCTAAACACCACAACTCAGATGGCTTTTCTGACATCTGAAAAACAATTACAGCTGGCTTCAACTTTCAAAACCTTGGCAACTTTAACTCGGCTTTCTGCAAGGAAATTACTGCAGGCTTTGGGTTACATGGCCTCCTGCATCCTTCTCATGCCACATGCAAGACTACATATGAGGAAAATTCAGTGGTACCTAAAAAGTGTATGGTCTTAGCATTGCCACAGTTTAGACATACAGATCACGGTCCTGCCTTGTCTCCAAAAGGAATTCCTTTGGTGATCCAAGGCATGTACTCTAAACATAGGAAAACCTTCAGTCTGCCTCCAGCCACTCAGATACTAACCACGGACGCTTCAGATTATGCATGGGGAGCCCATTTTCGGGGCAACTGTCTGCAGGGCCTTTGGACAAAGGATCAGAAGCTCCTGCATATCAATTTAAAGGAAATGTTAGCCGTACAGAATGCTCTATTGGCCTTCAGGAATCTTCTACAACCAGGACAGCTACTAATACGGACAGACAACACCACGGTTATGTGGTACATAAACAAGCAAGGGGGATCTCATTCCTATCCCCTTTGCAGACTAGCCATGAATCTATGGAACACAGCTCTAGCTTGCAAACTGGACCTACAAGCTCAATTTCTACCAGGGAAGCCAAACTTCCTGGCAGACAGTCTGAGCAGAAACCTGTCAGATCCACACGAATGGATGATGGACACTGAAATATTCAGGATGATTACAGCAGTCTGGGGATGTCCTCACATAGACCTCTTTGCATCTCATCTCAATCATCAACTACAGATTTTCTGCACCAGGACATTCCACAAACTAGCTTGGAAAGTAGATGCACTATCTTTCAGTTGGAGAAACCTCTCAGGGTATGCCTTCCTACCTCTACCTCTTCTTCCACGGGTGTTATTAAAGATCAAACAGGACAAGCCCAAGATGATAATTTTGCTGGCCCCAAATTGGCCTCGACAATTTTGGTACCCAACTCTGAAAAACCTTTGTCTGGAGCCCCCTTGGGTATTGCCACAGACTCCGAACCTTCTGTCCCAGCACCAGGGTCAGGTTCTGCACTCCCATGTCAAAACTCTCAGCCTGGCGGCCTGGTTAATCCAGGGTCCTTGATTCATTCTCTTCTACCCAAGCAGGTTATGGATGTCATTTTAGAAGCCAGACGTCCTAGCACTAGAAAATCTTATGCAGGAAAATGGAAAAGATTTTGCACCTGGATGCAGGTTCAGGATTCAGATCCTCTTATTCCTAACATTCCTCTGATTTTACTTTACCTGACAGACCTCTTACATAAGGGTCTCTCTTTCACTTCCATAAAGATCCATGCTTCTGCTATTTCTGCTCATTATAATACAGACCCTCCTATCTTTTCCCATCAGCTCATGAGACAGTTTCTCAGGGGAGCTAAGAACTTAAGGCCCCCTAGATCTCCGCCCATTCCTGCTTGGGATCTCAACTATGTTTTGGAAAAACTCACCTTACCTCCTTTTGAGCCTGCTGCCACTTCTGACATCAAGTTTTTATCTTGGAAGACAGCCATTCTGTTAGCTCTGACCTCTGCCAGGAGAGTTTCGGAGTTGCAAGCTCTCATGGCTGTGGAACCTTATATTATTTTTCATCAAGACAGGGTGTCTTTAAGGACTAATCCTTCTTTCATGCCTAAGGTGGTTTCCAAAGTGGCTTTAAATCAAACTATTCACTTGCCAACTTTTTTCCCCAGTCCTCAAAATAAGGGGGAAAGGATCTTGCATTCCTTGGATGTACACAGACAACTACGTTTTTACCTGGACAGAACCAAGGACATCAGGAAATCAGAGCAATTGTTTGTTTCTTATACTTCAAGTTCCCAAGGTAAAGCTATTTCAAAACAGACCATTTCTAAATGGATTGCTCATGGAATCAGATTTTGTTATTCACATCATGGTAAGCAAATCCCAGGGAGTATAAGGACTCACTCTACCAGAGTTGCTGCCACTTCAGCTGCCTTCCTACCAAAGACATTTTGGAAGCTGTAACTTGGAGTTCAGTGCATACTTTTTCCAAGCACTACAATCTACCACTTTACTCTAAGTCTAGGGCGGGCTTTGCTTCTGCTGTCATGCAGGGCCTTTTAGCCGCCCCCTCTTCTTTATGACCACCTCCCTTTTATTCTGCTTTGGGATTCAATCCTACAGTCATGACTGCAGCAATGAAACACGATTAACATAGTACAGTTGTGTACACTTACCATAAATGTAGATGTTCGAGTGTCTTCACTGTTGCAGTCTGGGTTTCCCTCCCTCCTGTCCCCTCTTATTTTTTCTTTTGTGTGGTTCCCTTCTTCACCCTTCGTTTGAGGTGTATTTGCAAAGGGTATGGGATCTTACTCATTTTGGAGCACCTGACATCTGGGGCAAGAAAAACTGGAGAAAATGGCGTCGGCTATCAGCTTTGTACTCCTGGCGCTCTGACGTCAGGAAGCATGGCTGAACAGCCGACGCCGGACCCAGACTTTGGGATTCTGGCCGACCGAGGACTGCCTGCCCGCAGGGGAGAACCCTACAGTCATGACTGCAACAGTGAAGACACTTGAACATCTGCATTTATGGTAAGTGTACACAACTGTACTATATCCTTACTTGGACGACTACCTCATTCAAGCAGAGAACAAGGACATTCTACTACAGCATCTGGCATTTGTAAAGAGATTGCTAAACAGGCCTAGGGTACACAGTCAATGAAAAGACATCAAAATTAGTACCCTCTCAAGAGATAATATTCCTGGGTGCAATCTTAAATACAACTGCCCAGATGGCTTATCTCACACTAGACAAACAAAGACAACTGACTACCTATTTCAACCTGTTGGCAACAAAGGCCCAGTTATCTGCAAGAAAAATTCTGCAGGCTTTGGGGTTCATGGCATCCTGCATTCTACTAATTCCATATGCGAGACTGCATATGAGGAAACTTCAATGGTACCTAAAAAGTGTTTGGACTCAACATTGCCACAGCCTGGAAACAATAATTAACCTAATTCCCTGTCTGCAACAGGAGTTTCGATGGTGGCCAAAGGCTTGTCACCAGAACAAGGGACAGCCATTCACTTTACCCCCAGCCAGGCAGACATTAACAACAGATGCATCAGATTATGCCTGGGGGGCCCACATGGCAGGAAGATGTATTCAAGGCACATGGTCCGCAAACCAAATGCATCTACATATCAATCAAAAAGAGATGCTAGCTGTTCAGAATGCCCTGACAGCCTTCAAGGACCTACTTCATCCGGGATAACTACTGATAAAGACAGACAACACCAAGGTCATGTGGTATATAAACAAGCAAGGAGGCACTCATTCTTACCCCCTTTGCAGACCAGCCATGACTTTGTGGGACACAGCATTGACTTACCAAGTAAATCTGCAGGCACAATTCCTGCCAGGAAAGATAAATACTCTGGCAGACGAACTAAGCAGAAACCTCATGGATCTCAACGAGTGGAAATTAGATCCACAAGTCTTCAGCATGATAACAAGGGAATAGGGATGCCCGGATATAGATCTATTTGCCTCTCCTCACAACTACCATCTAAAAAGATTCTGCACAAGGACTTATTACAGACAAGCATGGAAAGTGGACGCCCTATCTTTCAGCTGGAAAAGCTTAGCAGTATATGCCTTTCCCCCACTGCCTTTCCTCCCCAAGGTACTCCTAAAGGTCAGACAAGAGAAGCCAAAGATGATACTGATTGCACCAGACTGGCCCTGTCAGTACTGGTATCCAATCCTAAGGAACTTGTCTCAATGCCCGGCTTGGACCTTGCCTCAAATACCTCCTCTACTATCCCAGCAAAACAATCAGATCCTGCACAGCCAACTAAAGACTTTAAATCTAGCAGCATGGCAGATAATGTAATCATACAAAACGCACCTCTCACTAAAGTTGTGATAGATGTCATTTTGGATGCCAAAAGGCCTAGTACCAGAAAATCTTACACTGGAAAATGGAAGAGATTCTGTGCTTGGAACCAGGAACAAGGAATTGACACAGCTGTACCAAATATTCCTCAGATTTTGCAATACTTAACTGAGATGCTGGACAAAGGCCTATCGTTTTCATCAATTAAAATTCATACTGCTGCCATTTCACCTCATTATAATACAGAGCCACCAATCTTTTCTCATTCGTTGTTAAGGCAGTACCTCAGAGGAGCCAAAAACTTAAGGCCTCCAAGGAGATCACCAATACCTGCATGGGACCTCAATTATGTCTCGGAAAAACTCACCCTACCTTCTTTTGAGCTAGCCACTACAGCTGATATAAAGTTTTTATCTTGGAAAACAGCTCTGCTCCTAGCAATAACCTCTGCAAGACTAGTATCAGAGCTACAGACACTCATGGCTGTGGAACCTTTTATAATTTTTTATCCAGACAGGGTTTCTCTGAGGACAAACCCGACATTTATGCCTAAGGTAGTGTCCACTGTGGCCCTTAACCAAGCTATTCATCTGCCTATTTTTGTCCAAACCCACAGAATAAGGGGGAGAGAATTCTGCATTCTTTGGACGTACACAGACAGCAACACTTCTACTTGAACAGAACCAAAGCTTTTAGAAAGACAGAGCAACTACTAGTGGCATATGCTGCAGGATCACAAGGAAAGGCTATCTCAAAGCAGACTATTTCAAAGTGGATAGGCCACTGCATTCGTTTCTGCTATTCACAACATGGCAAGCCAGTGCCTAAGGGCATTAGGCCACATTCAGCCAGAGCAACAGCCACTTCAGCAGCCTTCCTCAGGGGAGTACCAACCAAAGACATTTTAGAGGCTGCTACCTGGAGTTCAGTGCACACCTTTACCAAAGCACTATCATTTACCACTCTACTCTAAATCCAGGGCAGGCTTTGCCACTGCAGATCTGCAGGGCCTCATATCCACTCCTAATGCTATTTAGCTTCAGCCTCCCAACCATAGCTTTGGGATTCAACCCAAGTGTAATGACTGCAACAGTGAAACACGAAGAACATAGTACAGTTGTGTACACTTACCATAAATGTAGATGTTTGTGTGTATTCACTGTTGCAGTCCAGGTTACCCACCCACCATTCCCCATGTCTTTGCTGGAACTTATCTGCACTTCTCTAATCTATACAACCTATGTGGTGTATTTGCTTGTAGATGAAGGTATAATATATTTTGGTGCATGCATGTTTTATTGGCATATTTTTAGCCTACTCTTTTGGGGGCACCTGACATCTGGGTCAAGAAAAACTGAAGAAAATGGCATTGGATGCATCTTTTATACCCCTGGCGCACTGACGTCAGGGAGGAGGCAACAGCAACTGACGCTGGACCTAGAATTTGGAATTCAGGCCAACTGAGGGTAGCCAGCCAGTGGGATAACCCAAGTGTAATGACTGCAACAGTGAATACACTCGGACATCTACATTTATGGTAAGTGTACACAACTGTACTTTTTAGTATGCACCCTTCCCATATTTTTCCAAATATAGTCAAGGGCCAGTCTTTAAGGGTATCCTGTCTTTGTACGAATGATGACACGATAGGTGAGACAATGGGTAATCTCTGTAAGGGGTTTTTGAACATAGGCTACGAGGGAGAACAGGTAGGTCATATACACTCTGAAGTAGCTCTATAGAGGAAAAATAGGGGGGCTCCATATTTTTCTAATGTGTATCGACATGTTCAACCCAATAACTCTGTCAGGTCAGTAGACCTAATGTACGTTTTACCTTTTCCAGTAACATACAGCCATTTTGTGATGTTGTTAAAAGGAATTGGACTATTCTGCCAGCTGACAGCAAAGTAGGGAATAGTGTTGGTGAGCATCCTGGCCTTATTTTCAGGAATAACATGAATATGAAAAGGCTATTATGTTATGGACCTAAAAACCTTGTCTCTGAGCGAGCAATGAGAAGGGCACTTTTCCATGTAATAATTGTAAAGCCTGTCCTTCCATTGCTCTACATGCTCAATTTATTCATCCAGTGACCGGAAGTGTTTTTTCACCTAGGTTTATGGCGACTTGTAGGAGCAATAACCTAGTTTATTTAGCAACATGTTGTACATGTGAATGTTTTTATGTAGGAAAAACTACACACCAGGTAAAAGAATGCATATTAGACCATTTAAGCAATATTCGTAATAAAACTTTTACCAATACCCTAGCTAATCATGCAAATTTGTCAGGACATAATTTTTTTTTATTTTAGGGTTTTACAACTAGTTCCACCTAGTATCAGAAGGGGTGATATTGATAATCAAGTGGAAATGTTTGAGGTAAAATGGATGGTATCTTTACAAGCACGTAAGTTTCCAGGTTTAAACTCTGGTATTCCTCTTAGACCTGCCTTAAATAGAAGGCAGTGATTTTTGCTTAACTGATATAATTATTTTATTGATAACCAGGGGCGGCGGTGTTTGCAGACAGGACATGTATTTAGAGCAGGTAAGTGTGTGTGTGTGTGTGTGTGTGTGTGTGTGTGTGTGTGTGTGTGTGTGTGTGTGTGTGTGTGTGTGTGTGATGCCCCAGTTACTATATACTGGTGGCTAGAGAGAGCAAATGGTGGTGGGTAGAGATACTCAGGCTTGAACCCTGTATCTTGGTTGCAGGTGGCAAGGACTTGAATTCCCTATCCACCACCATTTCTAAAAAAAATGTGCAGATTTTTGCCTTCTATTTGTTCTGTTCCTCATAAAATCTGTGGTTTCTGTATCTACATTTTTCCTTGCAAAGTCTGTAGTGTAGTGGTGCACTGATAGCATTGCTGCCTAACAGCTACAGGTTCTGTGGTTTGATTCTTGGCTGGGGTGCCTTCTGTGTGGTGTGTGCATGTTCTTCCATCTTGCAAAGATGTCTGGCATTTCTCCCTGCTCTGCTAAAAATTGTCTTTTGTTCCAAGTCAGACTAGTATCCTGGTTAAATGTTTAAAAAATAACAGGCATTTGAATTTCAGAGTTCGTATTCTGCAGAAAGTACATGGTAACACAAAATTGTTCTAGCAGTTGTCTAAGTTTATAACATGGATATTTGAAATTTGTCCCTATTTTGGGGACTGTATTCCCCCATTATTGGCTTTGTCCAGGTATTTTGTGCTAAGGTAGAGAGTTATCTGTGGTGAGAACTGAATTCATTGAATGTATGGGGGCTGTATTCCCCCCCATTACTGGCTTTGTCCACATGTTTTTTGCTAAGAGGTTGAGAGCTATAGTGAGAACTGAATTCACTGAATATGTTTGGGGGCTGTATTCCTCCCATTATTGGCTTTGTTCAGGTGTTTTGTGCCAAGAGGTTAACAGCTATGCTGAGAACTGAATTCACTAAATGTTAGCCATTTAAGTTTGTCTTCCTCTCTTTCACAAAGCAGCTGATTTGGCATAGTGGTATGTTTCTCTGACTGTTTTGCACAGGGTCCCCTGGGTTAAAGATGTGGCAGTGAAATGTATGCTGGTAACACAGCATTTTATTCTAGCAACTTTCCAACATTATACAAGCAATGTTTAAAATGTGTCCCTGGTTTTTGGGCTGTTGTCCCCCTCCCAATAAATTTCAGCTTTTTCTAGATTTCTTATGCTGCAAAGTTCAGAGATACAACTGCGTGTCGAGTAGATTTTACAAGGAGCTGAGAGCTGCAGGGGAACAAAACTTTAGTGCTGCTTATTCTGAGTCTGCTTGCATTAATAGCACAACAGGTAGTGTACTTGCTTTTGATGCAGAAGGCTGTGGGCTCTACTCCCACAGTAGATAGATGCATTGCTGATACTGTACTGTGTTGTAAAGTGGGTGGATACTGCAGTCCTTTTTGGCAAAGATACCTAGAGTAGTAACTATGAACCTGTTATCAGTTTGCCATACAATCCCTATTGCGATATTACTAGCTTATCATTTTTTTTAATGCATGCAACATAGGCAATTTATTCTTCAAGGGCAACAGGAACTTTATTTGTAGATGAATAAACAGTGACATATAAAGTTGTTTGCTAGCAGCAACCTCTTCATTGTTACAGATTTCTTTAATGTGGAATTATTTAGATGACTTTTACTACTTCAAAGATTGTGCATATTTACTGATACTGGTGGACTGTAGAAGGTTGAGTAGACTTTTATGATGGAAATGTTCTAAATTGGGTAGTTTTGTCATTGGTGCATGCATTTTGTTTCATTGTTTACTGGAAAAATGTTCAAAACAATAAATTTAAAATGCTGTCTAACAACTGTACTGTATTGTACAAGGAATATAATTTAGTACAATCAGCAAGGTGTATCAAAGAGCACATGTATGTTTCATGTGCAAGGGGCCTTTGATTTGAAAACAGCCCAAAGTTAATCTTTATCTGCCACTGGCAAAATGTATTTTCTTTCAATGTGGGTTCCAATGCTGTTTCATTGAATGTGAGTTTCAAGGGCAGAGACTGTTTTAATGCTAAGCCTGTTTTCATTGTGAAACTGTGTTGCTTTGTTTAGCAGATGTCTTAGTGTTTGTGCTGTAAAATGCGAAATAAAACTTTCAAATGAAATCCAAATCACCATAGAAGTAAAGCAGTATGCACATTAGTGTTTATGGTAAATGGAGTGAAATAGCCAAGTAATGGATCATTGGAATGGCTGCAGGGGGAGGGCTCCATTAGACCATGATTTTGTGAGGGGGAAGGGCGGCAAACTCAAAGACAGCCCCAGCTAAACGATACCTCCCAACTGTCCAGATTTTCACAGAATGAATAGATTTTTGCTTCTTATTTTTGGTTTGTTCCTCATAAAATTTGTGGTTTTCTGGAAAATCATTTAGGAATTAAGTCACTAAATAATGACACACTGAGTTTCAGACTTCATAACCTTCAGAAAAATGCATGCTAAAGTGAGGCCTCAGACCTGTTATTTTATCAACTGTCTCAGTTTATACAAGAGCAATTTTTAGTACTGTTTATATGTTCCCTCAATATATTTGGCCTTGTCCAGATTTATTGCATTAACAGGTTGAGAGGTACATGCAAATAAATTGCTTTATAGAATTATCCATAGCCAAACCTCTCAATTGTCCCCGAATTTTGCTCAAAATGTTGCTCTTCCCCTAATAATCCCTCCGCAAAATAGCAATTTTGGAAGAAAACATGGAGGGTTTACAATTAAGAAATAACTGTAATAATCAGAGTTATAGATTACTTTTATTTCAGAAATGCATGTAGATTCTTTTATTTTGTCAGCTGCTCAAGTTAGCAGTACTATTATTTAAAAAGTGTCCCTTCTTTGACAGGTTCCCAGCTGTATTGTGTGGCTATTTTATATTTTTGCATCACATTTTGGTCCATTTTTCATAAAATTGTTTTTTTTTTGGCAAATTAGTGGTAAATCATTAAAGACTAAAGTTAGAAAATAATGACAGACATTTGAGTTTCAGATTTCATATCCTTCAAAAAATTCATACTAATGCAAGACCTAATATTCTATTATCTTTCTAAGTTTATAAGAGCAATATTTAAAAATTGTCCTTATTTTTGGGCCTTTGTCCCACTTCTATGTATGGCTTTGCTCTGAGGGTGAGAGATATGACAAATGTGTCAGGGCCATCACAGTCAGCCAGAGACAGTTCAAATTGTGACATACTTGTTGCACCCCACTCCCCCATGTAGTGACTCTGGATGTGTCCAAGCAAGGCAAGGAGCAGTTATGCAGTGTAAATGTGCAGGGTATCCACCCATCCAAGGTAGACACAAGTACTACAGTGGCTTTTCATCTGTTCTTGATTTTGCAGAATGGTTTAGTTTCTGTCATATTTTTGTACTGTTGATTTATGCTTATTACTCAAAGTGCCTGTTGCTCTGTGTTTTAAGTAGCAATACTTTAATGACCATCAGGTAAGCTTGTCTGAGATCATAACATGCAAGTAAGCTTTAATAAGCATACTGTTAAAGAATTGCCAACATTGAAGCCTTTCTGTTGTTGCCATGCAGAGAATACCTAACTAGATAATGTATAAGCGTTGGGTATTGTAATGCATATGACAGTATTTGTAATAAAGGACAGGGTTACATTATTTTAAGAAGCTCATTACACTTGTTGGAGACTTCCAGTGATCTCTGAGGGCTTTACCCATAAACTAAACAGAATGCCATTCATGTGTGGTCCATAACCTGTACAGTAATCCTTTAAGCAATGCATCTTGAGCTTGTTTGCTTTTCATTTTTTACTTTGATCATGTTTTCCCCATGAAACAAGTAGATAGTTGTCAGGCAGCAGGTCTTTTTTGGATAAGAAACATTTTTACGAGTGGGGGCATCACAGAGATTGCTACTTTCAGCATGTTACTTGGTACTTTAATAAAGCTGAATATAAATTATAATTAGAACTGCAGTGCAAGGAGAAGCGGTTTGAACTGAGTGCTGTTTGTTTTTCTTATACTTGATTTTGACTGGCATTCCAGTAATGTATTTAAAAAGTAATTTATTTTTTCATGCCTCCCAACCTTTTTGTTTCCATCTAGATATTAAGTAAGCTGTCAAGCAGCCAGTGCATTGAAATATTTTTATTCTTTTACACTTCATTTGTCTTGATTGGACTCTCATAATGAGGGTTTGGCACCCAGGGCAGCATATTTAAATAAAGTTTAGTTTTTGTGGTTTTGAGCATAGCTCCTCCCCTTTCTAGTTGTCCGCACCCTTTCCCATTGACCCCACCCATTCAGCTATCTCCTGCAGCTCCCCTTTGATTTGAAGTCACCAGCCGCCACTGTTGATAACAGTTGTTGATTGGTTACAACTTCTTTTATTTTCAATGTGTCTTGTGTTGATTTTATTTTTTTACTTGGATCTTATGAAGCTGTAACCCCGCGAAAGCACTAATCCTTGTCAATAAATCTTTTTATTGTATATATTTCTGGTGGCTGTGTTGGTGTGCTCAAATTTTGTTTTCATTTACTGTGTATTTATAATGTGAGTAACCTTCAGTAGTTTGGTATCACTTTGTTTTTTTGCTGACCACAATGTAAGTGTAAGCTGATGTTCTAAAGAAATAAATTTATTTTTTCTTACCCACAATATGTTACAGTAACAGAAACAACTAGCAAATGCAGCTGCCCAACACTCTAAGGAATCTGTGCTCACTTCAGTGGATATAACAACCAGTCCCACCCCTTGAATAAAGTAGAATTCTCCATTTAATCACAAAATAAAATACTTGTACACTCAAATAAAAAGCATTCAATGTTTGTAAAGCGCTTTTGTCTATTAATGTAGACATCATCATAACAAAGAAATGCTAAAAGTGAGCTCGCTTATAAAGAATCCACTAACTACCTCACCTACAAGGAAGCCAATCAACAGATAATAGCCCCATCCTTGGAAATGGATTGCTTTAAAGAACCATGTACACTAAAAAAACATCACATGGAAAAGGTGAAGTAAACACTGTTAAAAAAGTTATCTTCATGTGACTGTAATACGTATGACAAGATTACTACAAGTGCAGAATATAAAGAATAAAAGATACATCAAAAATAAAACGTCACTACTAGCCTTTAATTATAGTTCAATTGTCGCCTCACAGCAAGAAGTTCTCAAGTTTGATTCTCGTCTGGGGTGCCTTCTGTGCGGAGTCTGCATGTCTTCCCTGTGGTCGCATGGGTTTCCTGCAGGTGCTCCGGTTTCCTCCCACATCCCAAAGACATGCAGTAGGTGGATTGGACACTCTAAATTGGCCCTAGGTATGAGTGTGTGCATGTGTGTGTGTGTGTGTGTGTGTGTGTGTGCCTTCTGTGGAAGGTTGGGTGCAGGGCTGGCAACTCAACACCGTAAAAAACTCCACTGCCAATCATGAACGGACAGATGATCCGCTGTGGCGACCCCTAACCGGGTAAAAGCCAAAAGAAGAAGAAGAAGACTAATAATTTATGTAAATCACAATCTAAAAACTCAAGTAATATTATTTTGTATATCACACCAGTTTTGGTACTCCGGTTATTTTACTTTGGAGATTAACCTGCTTTAATGTAATCTATTAGCATTTTTTCAAAATGTCCACTTTGAACACCTACCTAAGCTAATAAGTACTTGAACAGTGTACAGATATCTTGGTGATTTAATTTTACACCCACAGTGTGCAGTGCAATTATATTATGGAACCCACTCATTAAATGCTCCATGAAAGATTATGCTGTCTGTATGGTTTACGTGTTAAGCTCATCCTTTAGAGTTTGCATTTGTTCATGCTTTAAAATGTCCATGTAGTCTTCAGATGTGTTTTTCTAAATAAGATGTACTTTTACCAAAAGAAGTTCCATAGTCATCTTAACCCCTTTCTATATCTATGTTCTTTTTTTATTACCTATTATTATACACATAACTGTTTACTTAAATTTTTATTAACTGGGATGTATCCAGTGAATCCTTACGGTCTAATTTCATTTATAATTTGAAGTGGCATTTTATATGAATGGCTGAAACATAGCCATGCCATCAGGGAACTTGTTTTACACTGACATTCAAGAATGGGACTTTGCTCAGCATGATATTGATGCTTCTGAATAGCAAAGAAACAACTGAATGCCACAAAAGTCAATTTCCTTCTGCCTAGAAACAGAGAGTGAAGGTGGTGATGGTTTTAATAAAGCCATGCTGAATTGTATGGATCAGTAATTTAAGAATTTGGGTGAAGGGTTTTAACATCAAGGAAAACATTGTCTGCTAGAATGATGCTGTTCAGAGTGCCTGTCTGTCCATGGGGTGTGCTTGGAGTAATGTTTAATATCTTCACCTCATTGATAAAACGTACATTGTTTGATTCTGATCTTGGGCTATTGGCTAGGCTTAAAATTACCCTTCAGGGCAGTTAGCGTAGTGTTCACCTGTGAACCTATGAACTTATGAAGAGGTCTAGGTACTCTTTTTAGTAATTCATTAATTTTTGACCGTCATGTCTCTGCATTAGTTAGGAAAGCCTGCTGTCCGGGTCATCTGATTTCCAAAGACATCTCCTCTATATCCAATGAAGCCTTAATTAACCTTTACTGATATCTCATCGTGGCCATTATGGAATATACTCCCTCTCTTGATTTTATAGACTCCACCATAAGGGTCTAGGTCTAGCCTTTCAGGCCATAAGAGATCCAACCCTCTTTGACCTTCTCTTCCTTCACAGAACAAATGGTTCCTCAAATACCAGGTTAGAGTAACTAAACCTTTGTCAACAAATAAATCAGACTTGTTGACATGCTAGATTCATATCTTAATGCATCTCCAACTCTGGAATAAACTTCCACTGAACGACAAGCAGAGTAACACCCTTGCCAACTTCAAGGCAAACCTAGTAACTGGATGGGCAGCCTCAAATTCTTTCCTGGTCTATCTTGTATTGCTGACATTGAGGCCTGAGGGAACTGAATGTGGGGTTATTGACTTAGCCAGGAATGGACGATAGACTGATTATCTAGTATTTAAATATGAACCTAAAGTGACTGTCATCATAGTACAATACTAATCCTGCACAGAGCTTGTTGCTACAGAGTGTTGTCACATATGTATTCAAACATCATAAATGCAGTACTAGGTCTGCATTGGGCTTTATTACTTTAGAGTGTTAGACTTGGACTACATAATGTACTACAAATTCTGCACATGACTTTATTTATCCACAGTGTTGTCACAAAGTGTCTGACAACATAATGCAGTATTAGGTCTGCATAGGGCTTTGTTGTTTCAGAGAGTTGACATAAAGTGATTTGGATATGATAATGTAATGCTAGGTCTTCATACAGCTTTGTTATCACAGAGCACTGTCATAAAGTGAAGTCAGCATCATAATAGTGTACTAACTCTGCACGGGACATTCTTGTTTCAGAGAGTGTAAAAAAGTAACTTGACATCATAGATGCAGTTCTAGTTCAGCACATGTGTTTGTTATGACAAAGAAACGTCATAATGCAGTACTCATTTCACAGGGGCAGTGTTGTTTCAGAGAGACTGACATTATGATACAGTTCTGCACAGGGTTTTCTTGTTACAGAATGTTATCAAAAGTGACAGATATCAAAATGCAATACTAGTTTTACACAGAGTGTTATCATAATGTGACTGAAATCATAATGTAATGCTAGTTTTGCACAGGGTTTTGTTGTTAAACAGTGCTGACACAAAATGAGTCAAACATCATAATATAGTACCACTTCTGCATAGGGCATTGGTGTTGTAGCATATTTTCGCAAAGTGACTGACATAATACAGTCCTGGTTTTGCAGAGTGCTTTGCTGCTTTACAGCGTTGTCACAAACTTAGTGACCTCATAATGCAGCAGTAGTTCTTCACAATGCATTACTGTGGTTTGTGTGGGAAACACTGGGTCTGCATTATCTTGGGGATTTCTCTTTTTCCAATATAGTATTGTCTTAGGTTTGGCACATGTAAGTAACAGGAGATGTGAGGCACTGCAGCTTGATATTGTGTTCACTTATTCAGTATCCTCAGAGGTGGGGATTTGACTAATCTGTATATGAAAAAAATGTTAGAAATATGCTGATAAATCCTTACTTTGAGACAGTTCTCATGTTTTTCCTATATAAAACACAGAACAGGATAAACAGGTTGCCACATGTACCACTCACTTTGTGGTGCAATTGTAGTGACCTTTGCAAGACAATATCATAGGTCTATCTCTTTTATAGACACAAAAGTATCTGTATTAATAAAATTGCTTGCATGCACCATACTTAAACATGCGAAATAAACTATGTTTTTTTTCCAGCCATGGATGCCTGTGACTTAAAAAAAAAAAACTGTTTCAAATTAAGGCCAGATTTAAAAACAAACTGGGGTTCTAGGCCAAGTCTTTTACCTAACTTCCCACTCAATGTTTTAACACAACAAATTTGTCTTATAATATTTTGTATTGCCTTTGTATCAGTTAAAAATTCTCTGCACAGAGCTTTAGAGAACTGTGACCTTGTGTTTTTATTTTTTGCGTATTCGTACCACGCAATAGGATAGGTACAAAATCAATAGATTTTCTAGTAGTCACTCTGTAATATCGTCCACCAAGCTGGTGGGGATCCCTCTATCTAAATATTAATTAAAAAATAGAAGCTTTAAAAAGATGGCCGATTGGATAGAAAAACTGATGCACCATTTTTGGACTGAAAGGGACTGTAGAATCCTTACCGTCAGTATTGTTAACTTTCTTCTGTTGGTGTTATAAATGTTCTCCTTTTTATAGTCCATATAGACCCTCATACATTTTATTTTTTTTTTAATCTCTGGTCTTCCTTGTTAAGAACACTTCCAATTACATTTATAACATTGTTCACCTTCAATTCAGAGCTTGCTAACTGTAACCAATACTAAAATCAGTGTTACACCTTAGAATTACAGATTACATTTCATTATAGTGCAATAACAACTCTAAATTACTTAAATATGAATGTGAAATCTCTCATCTGGTTATAATTTAAAAAAAGCATGTCAATAATTCTGGCAGAAATATCACATTCAAGATACAGGAGTATTCTGTGTACTGAAAAGTATTGAAAACTGGCAACAGTACAAGGCTATCACAGGCAATTCAAAAGCAAGCTCTTTCTGCAAAGAAAAAAAATAGTCTGATAACAGTGAAACTCAACTGTTATAGAGATAGAGAGTGTGTGACATAATCCTGAAGTCATGTCTCTAAATAAAACTACAGTGCAGAAATAACTGTCTCAAAAGCAAGATCAGATACCCATTGTAAATAATAGAAAATCAATGAAGAAACCAGATGTGGATAGTTCAAGAGACGCTCCTGAAACCTGAGACTGAAAAAGTGTCATTTGTATAAAATGTTTCTCAAATGCAAAGTAAAACTGTTTTATTTTGATGTAGTCAGCCATGGATGTGCTTAATATAGTATTCAGACTGATTTTAAATTATCAGCATGACACAATGCATGCTATTTCATAGATAATTATTTAAAAAGAGTTGTTACATATGGGTAAATAGTTGTTCTGAGCTAATGCCAGTGATGTGCATGTCACATGGTACACCCCTACTCTAGAAGTTTTGGCATGAATGCACATTTCAGGAAGGTGGGACCATGCATCCTGTCTGTCTGTCTGTCTTATTTATTGTCTATCCAGATGGCTCCTTATAAATAAGACTAGTATAAGTTAGTTCATGACTTGCTCCAGTGATGACTGTTGCATAGCTAAGGCAAAATGCTACACTTTGGAAAAGAAAATTTGGACTGGGTCTAAAAAGTAGCAAATGCCAACATTGTACTGTTATAATTCTGACTTGTTGAGAAATAGCTAAGTGGTACTTTGCAAAAGAAAATATTTAACCTTTTCAGTGGCATGAACACAGAATTTGCCTACCTCTAGTCTTAATTACCACATTTAAAGCATACAATAAGTATGTTGTAAATATGGTAAAATATTAAAAAAAATCTGTTCAAAATATTTGTATTACAATCTCACAAACTGAAGTATTAAAATGTGCATATGTTGTTGGAAAATTGGAAAGTCGGATTACCTTTAGGACAGATTTATATAATGGAAGAGTTATTCTTCATGAGTTACACCTCATGAAAGATGTCGTGATGCATTGTTTTTGAATACTCCTCATAGTTTTAACACAAACTTAGAGCTTACAATACAACCATTTCTTCTGACTTCTTTGGGAATGTTGGAGAGAGATACTTTTCCAGTAAAAAAAAAAAAAAAAAAAAAAAAAAGTATTGCATCAGTTGTTCAAAATTAACATTTTCTACATCTTTATGGTAAGGATGTACAAAACTGACCTATTGTGATTTTTTAAATTTTTTTATTTACATTTAATTATTTTTTTCTTTTAGAAATTTAACTATTGCTTGATCTATTGGCATGGATGACTAAAGGTCTAACTGTGACCCTGGCAACCCAAGTTCAGTTTGCATCTTGGTGCCTGTAGGAGTGGGCTGGGAGGAAAAGTAATGAGGATGGGAGGGTGTTTATCCTCTTTTGAGGGATGTAGTGGGAATGTGCTAGGGCTCAGCTGCATCACGAGCCTTGGTGATGATACCAGGTCTATGGCAAGCCAGTAGATTGGTGGGTACAGAGGGCATATTATAGCAATAACCCACGCCTGGGTGTGGGTAATGCTAAATTTACCCACGGTTGGCGTGGTTTGGTCCTGAGGGCGAAGCCCGAGGGACCAAACAAAGCCAACCGTGGGTAAATTTAGCATTACCCACACCCAGAAGTGGGTTATTGCTATTATACCATGACATTATTTAAGAAAAGAAACTATTACTTTTCTTAAATAATGGCATAGTATAATGCCTGTTTACTGCCCTTCCGCAGATGTCTGGCATCCGGCAGTTCTGATGTACCGCGCCCGCAGTACATCAGAGTTGTGGGCAGCAACGGAGAAAGCAAGGTCTCCGTTGCTTTTTTTTAGCTATGTTAAATGAGTTTAACATAGCGAGACAGTTTTAAAATAAGCAACGGAGATATCCGTTGCTTATTTTAACTGTCTCGCCATGTTAAACTCATTTAACATAGCTAAACACTAAAAAAAGCAACGGAGATCTTGCTTTCTCCATTGCTTTTAAACATTTTCTGGCTATGTTAATTGTGTTTAACATAGCGTGACAGCTTTAAAATAAGCAACGGAGATCTCCGTTGCTTATTTTAAAGCTGTCTCGCTATGCTAAACCCATTTAGCATAGCGAGACAGTGTTTTAAAAAACGAGTTATACTAATGGAAAAAAGTCCGGGTGACCGGACCTTTTTCCATTAGTATAACTCGATTTACAACGGGCACGCTGGCCAATCAGCGTGCACGGTTTTCGGCGATCATGGTATAATACCAAATATTCTCTGACTGTACCATTTAATATCCTACCTGGTTGAAAACATATGTAATGTCAGTGGGGGAGCAGGGCATTAAAGCAAACTTCATATGAACCACAGTATGATTATTCTCCATCTGGATCTGATAAACTCATGGTACATTTATTTATTTGCTTGTTTATTTGTTTATCAAGATATAACACTAATCAACATATGACCAGCAGCAGGCTCAGCCTGGGTTACAAAGGGTAGCAAACATAAATTTGTTACATTATGGTTAACCTATTAGTATGACTAAACAAATACACATTGTATAGCAATTAACTGTATGCATGTTCATGTTTACAGATGGAAAATAGAGGATAAAGGTAAAAGGAGGAGAGAGGGGTTTAAAAACAAGGTCAAGGAGTAATGAATAAGGAGGTGGTAGAATTAAATTGAGAAGAAAAGAAGAGAATACAAGCCAGAGGGATAGTAAGTAGCTGTTGATTGTGGGTCAAGATTAGATTCCAGGAAAGTAGCTGTAGCAGTTAGGCTAATACCTAAATAAGGAAGTAAGCATACGGATGCAAAACGGTGGGTGGCTTATCCCACACATTGACCTTACACAATGGAGAGTGTGTGTAGGATTCTGCCAGAAAGGAGACCAACCCACTGTTGGTAACATGGGGTAGGGCATCATGTATGGTGGAGTCATAAGGATGGATTAGTGTGGAAGATGGCATTATACCACCCTGAAGTCTGCAGCAACAGGCAAAAAGAATTGCTTAATTTATTCAGGCTGTGATTCATGAATAAAATAATGTTGCGCATTTCACAGAAAGATGTTGTGTAGTGTTAAACAACAAACTTGTTGCGCAATACTGGTATATTCCATAATCATGGAAAACCAAGATGCTGCTTGTTAGGGAAGGGAGGAGATATGTAAATCACAAATAATGCAGTCCAGATGAAACTATCATTGCGATGTGCACAGTTTATGAAAAGTATAAACTGTTGCAGTGAATTGCAGAATGGAAAGCTGCATACTCTGAAAGGTAACTATTTGCAGGAGTAGATAGTGGCAGATATCTGGATATGGATGCGGATAGTCTGTGATCAATAGTAAAAATGCAGTGTATACGGATGCTGCATGAAGAATCAGGCTGTGCCGAGTCCAGCAGCTCTGTGCTAGACACAGCCCTGCTGTCCTAACTCTCAAAAACTCCTTGTTTGGCACATTACAAGCAGAGCTTTTGTAAGTATTGTATGTCACATGTGCCATGTGGAACAGAGAGGAACTGACAGCTAGGTGTACCACTGAAGCTCAAGGCTTTAGCCTTCTGCATCTTTGGCACAGATGCCATACAGCAACCCTGAGGCATACAGTTTACACTTTAAGTATTTTATAATACGGTACACTGAAGATACTGGATGCAGTGCTGACATGAAGTTTATCATGTTCTCCAATGTTCCTCATGAATGTCAAATAACCAGGTAGGATATCTTGGCATTCCACAGAGTTGCAGGTCTGCCTGTGGAGCTTGTGTAGTTATCCATGCTGTAGTGGGCACTAAAGTGGTTGCATATATGCAAAGAAAGAGGGTCTACTTTATAAACCTTCTGGTAATTCAAAATGTTATGGGCATTATGTTGTATCCAGAAATCAATGCAGGAGTGTTCCTAATGTCTGCTTGTGGTAAACAAGTGACCTGTGACAGTCATTTTCCCAGAGGTGTGCAGCACAGGGCTATCTTATAGCAATGTACATGGTGTTATAATAACTACAGGCAGTGGTAACGTATATTAACATTTTGTAAACAGGCATTTCCAGCTGCTTAATCCAATTTTCAGAATAGTCCCAGGGGAAACAGGGAAGGGTGGCTACAGATAATTGATGATAGTTCACTGTTCTGCTTTATGTATCTGTTGCACACATTATGCAGTGCCATCCTTGGTGAATATGTACCCTTTCTTTGTTACAGCCAGGGAAAAAGGCCAATATTGATACTGAATATGGAGAAGGCAATGGTTAGAGAGGCGGTGGCATCATTGACATTAGTAATGGTATAAAACATTGTCCAGTTTATGCAGTTGACACCATTTGTTACATACACTGTGCTGACTGTGGTTTTGTTTTAAATATGTGGAGGACTGGTGGAAGTTTTGTTCTTTTTAATGACTGTGGAAAGAGAGATGGCACAATGGATACTTATGCTGAGGTTGTGTTACTACAGAGTTTATTTGTGAAAACTTGCCATTAATCAGTATGCCAAGAAATGTATTGTTGGTTACTGTATTGGGCCTGCTTGGTCCCCTAATTAATTTGTATAGATTGGGACCATCAGGAAAACTGTTTAGGTTATGTCTAGAGTGCTACAGGTAACTGGTGTTTAGATCACCTTGGATAAGGAATAATTTTATTACAGAATCATAGGACATTACTAGGATATTGGTCTTGAGGCCCTTACAAGCCTAGCCAAGAATTAGCCCATGTTCCAAAAATTCAGCACCCAATGCCTCCATCCACCAGGGACACAGGTAGAATCCCAGGGGTATATTTTCTGTTTCCCATCCAATTATCCAGTTTGTGCTTAAAAAAGGTTAATGAGGTACTCTGCTTGATGTGGAGAGGGTAAATTATGTACCGACATATGAACTGGTTCAGCATGACTTGATACCATTTGAGTTAAGTTAATGAAGGCTGATTGGTAAACGTGAAGGTGTTGCATACTGTGACTATAGCAAGGGTGGTGTTCATAGGTAAGTTGAGGTCAACTATTGTACAGTTTAGGCCACACTCATATGTCATGGAAGACTTGACTATGATATTGTGATCTATGATGGATTTGGTTAGCAATGTATGACTACCTCCTCTTACGGAGAGCCTGGTCTGTGTAAATGTATAGTAGGATAGTTGGGAAGTATGCTTGTAAAGTAACTGGCATGTGGTTCTGGTTTCTGAGAGAGCACATATCTCTGCATTATTCTCTGCTATAGGTAATTGTGCTGTAGATGTATTTGTTCATACTTATTTTTGATGGAACCACAGTTAAGCTGGGTAATTTTTTTTTTGCTGTTTAGAATTGATAGATCAGAAGGTGGTATGAAGTGATATATACTGACCTGAAATTAGGTGGGGTCTAGGGATGTAAAGAATCATAATCATCAACCCCCTTTTTCCCCATTTTCTTTACAAGCAATCGATTCAGTGCCACTCTGACCTTTTTGATAGGTCTTCTCCCATGCAATCCATCCATCACTTTGCTGGGCATTTTCATTTTCTCTTGGTTTCTATGGTTTTCCATAAATCTTTACCAAGTTATCTTCTACTTTACTGCACATGAGTCTTCACTACTGCAAGCTTGTCTTTGACTTTCTCTGCAATTAAATCTACTTTGGTTTCTGACCTGATGGTGTCATTTCTTCATCTGTCCTACAGTGTGCAACCTACCACCCATCTCAGGCACTCCATCTCCATCATTTCTAGCTTTCTCAGCTGATCTACCTCCATGCCCAGGTTTCCATGTCATGCAGAAGTATTGGTCACATCAGTATCTCCAGACAATAATAGAAGTAGAGCAGCATGCTTGAATTTAGGGAGTTTTTTTGCAAGATGGAGCTTTTTGCAAGCTGGAGCTTTTGTGGGGGTTAGAGGAGCACTTACAATTTATTTTCTTTACAAGGAAAATTGTAAGGACACATCAGGAACCACAAAAGAGGAACCATAACAAAACGATAAAACATCACTTCAGTGGGAGAGACAAAATTCCTCTTATTACACTTTACTAATGTACCTACCTCTCAGATTTGCAAGAGAATGTATTATTTAGCAGTTTAGAATAGCATTGAGAGACACTGAATACATGTTGATACACAAAGTGCTTCCACCATTAGACTTTACTACAGACTGAAGAACCCATGTCTATCATATGACATACTCCAGACTT
Source organism: Protopterus annectens (assembly GCF_019279795.1). Lineage (NCBI taxonomy): Eukaryota > Metazoa > Chordata > Ceratodontiformes > Protopteridae > Protopterus > Protopterus annectens. The sequence continues at coordinate 750,342,713 of NC_056748.1, forward strand.
ATTGTACTCTTAAAATGCAGTACACCAAGTGCCTAGTATGTAACATCCTTCACTCACTAAATGAATAAATACCATCTGTATTTAATTATATATTTCCAATTACATGGTGTAATTGTGCACTATAACTGTGAGTTATAGAGGGTAATATATAACACAATGCTATTGCACTGAGCCTTTGTCTGAACTGCGTATGATCGTGAAACTTCTTTACCATTCTTCCATAATAGGTATGATGGTTAAAGTCACTAAGCACATTAAATTACCACTAGACACAGTGGCATCATTAACATCAGTGGCTTGAGACATAGCTGTTATGCTCTTTAAATTAACCTCAATGAATTTCAGTAGCTGAAGTCCTGGTTCAAATAAACACTCCACAACAATATGTGGCAAAGCCAGATAGTGACTATCAGTGAATTTTTGGAACCTCTTCCAGCAGCTTCATTATGTCGGTGGTTTCTTCTCTATAGTTGCATATCTCCATGTACACCATATGAACTTGGTTATGTGTGGTAAGCAACCACTGTAAGCTGCATTTGAAGTTTGTGTCCCAAATTCTCACCTAAAATCATTCTATCTCTTCTCTCTCTCTCCCTCCTTTTAGAACTGAAAGAGTCTTAGCTGTTTTATCATAAAACTACTTTTGTTTTTGCTGCCTTTGTGATGATGGGAGGTACTGCCAGCTTTGCTGGGAGAAGTAGGGCAGTAGATGTGTAAAATATACCAGCATAGTTAGCTGGAATTTTGCAAATAATTATATGTCATTTGTATATCAAACTGATTTGTACAAATGCGTGTGTTGAAAATGTATTTGTAAAGTTGCTGGTGTTAATGTACCAACAGTGAGTCCTGACTGTATTGTAACTGAATTAAATGTGTATATTTTAACAGAGGATACTGCAAGAGAAGAGGTTAATCTCAGTTCCAGCTAAAGTTGAAAAAGTTAAATTAGGTCATAAAAAATGGATCTTACAGTTCTGGTTGCAGCCAAAGTCAAAATGTCTGTGATACCAAGTATTAGGAAGTCTTCTGTATTGTCTCTAGCAGGGAGCCAATTGTTGCTTTGGAAGAGTAGAGGTTTAAAATTGTTTTATGACTACCAGGAGCTACAGCAGCTCTGAGCAAAGCTCTGTCTGTGTGTACAGTAACATATAGGTGCTAAAATCCTGGCACCATCTAGTGTTGTTGATAGTGTGGGAAACAGTCAGATGACCAGATGTGATGTCATTATGTAAGCTATCCAATAAATGATATTTAGATGTTATACTGAGAAGTTTCTCAGTCAGCCTTGGCACCCTGTTTTGGAAACCTGATGTAGAAGGATCAGTCACTTACTTCATCTTGCCTTCCACTAGTAAGTGAATTAGAGAATAGTAACTCTTTAGATTAGTCAGGGAAAACATACTGAAATTAGTTAAGTACTGTTTATCTGTAACTGTGTGAATCTATTTATCTGTGTTATTTTAATATTTCCTGTGATTGAAACTCTGTTTACTGTAAATAGATATTTAGTATTTTCATATTCTTTTATTATTTATTATTAAATTTATTTAAACTTGTGATTAGACTGGTCCTTTGAGAAAATATTTAAGTTTTGAGAGTATTTGCATATAACTATTGCTGACCGCTCTGGCCACTCCTGAAAGCCTCGCTGCTTGGTCAACATTACCATTGGTATTAGTCCTAACGTCACTCAGTATAATTGGATACCTTTTAAGAGCCTTATAGTAACTTAGTGGTGACAGTGAATCTACCTTATAGTCTGGGAAAAGTTGGTAGAGTGAGTAATCTGTGCCAGCCTTTCCCAGGCATGTGTGTGCGCGTGTGTGAAAATGAAATCTCAAAATATATGTGTGTCAGCTTTGTGGGGCAGGAAGATGAAGCACTGGTTTCACAGAGAGAGTTGTGAAGGACATGGCTTAGATATTGAGCTGAGGCCTTAACTCTGCAGCTGTGCCAGTGGAGAACCTTAATGGGGACCTGGGGATAGAGAGAGAAACCCAAACTCCAGGCTGTGTGTTCCCTGTGTGCTCTTAAGGGAAGTTGTGCTTGTTGCAGAGAGGTCTGCATTTGGAAATGCTGAGTATATCCATTTGTGCTGTAAGTAAATGTCCATCTCCAGTGTCAGTGGTGAGGATTAAGGCTCCTTGATTACTAGCCCAGAATGGGGATGTTGCATTGGTGTTAGTGGTGGGATATTAATTGAACTTCTGTAACATGTAGGCAGTTGCCACTAAAGGTGGGTGTACTCTCAAGCAGCCACAAGGTAAACATATTCAGAGTTTCATTTCACAACAGTTCTATTTTTTATTTATTTATTTTTGTTAGTTTACTTTAATCATGGAAAGCAGGCACAGATGTCAGCAGAAGATTATGGCAAGCTGACAAAGAACCAGCTGGCCAACCACCCTGACTAAACAGGAAATTATTTCAGCCTTAATTTCAGCAGTAGTCCAGTCCAGCAACCAGGATGATAACCAGACTGGTGGTGCGAATTTGCAGTCTTCGGAAACAGGACAGTTCATCTTTTCCTTGGAGGACTTAAAAAAAATCTGTCTGAAGTCAGAGACTTGAACTGGAGGACAATGATTTGGAATTAGAATCAGCAGAGAGATTGTGGTTGAAGAAAATAAGAAGCAGCATCAACATGAGAGGGAGATGCTGACTCTTTACCAGGGTCATGGAGGTAATGAGAAAGGGAATAACCAAACCTCAGAAGCAATAAAGGTAAGTAAATTTCTTCCACAATTTACAGAGGGTGATAATTTTCATAGTGTTATTCATATATTTGAAATAGTATGTAAACAGTATAACATTGACCAAGGGCTCTGGGTACGGTTCCTGGCCCCCTTACTCCATAGTAAAGCTGTAACTGCTGTTTCTAAATTGTCTGATACTGATTGTTTAAATTATAATAAAGTCAGATGTTTAGTTAAATACTTTTTTTCTGTAAGCTTCAGGTATTAAAGCATTCTGAGCATAGATGCAAGGCTGGAATTTTGCAAATAATTATATGTCATTTGTATATCAAACTGATTTGTACAAATGCGTGATGAAAGTGTGTGTGATTTATATTGCTGACTTAAACACATATTTTCATAGGTGGGTGAGTGCTTGTCAAGTCACCAGTTTTGTAGAACTAGCTGGCAGATCTTTTAGGGAGGAAAAAAGCACTTAGCACTTTGCCTGAGGACTTGAGAATCTGGTTGGCAGACTGAGAGTGTAACTCTGTAGATGAGCTGGGGAAAAAAGGAGATCTCTACTTAGCAAGCAGGGCATCACTGCACAAGAAGGGGATACCCAGTGGTGCACATGGATGTAAGGGAACCCATGGTGGACAGCCTAAACTACCCCAACAGAGTCCATCATTAACAGGGGAAGCCACTGGTTCAGGCACATGACCAGAATCAAACATTTTAAATGTAACCAGTGGGGCCATGTATCATATAGATGTCCGTAAAGGGTCTACATCATTATATCAACATGTTAAAATGTCGACTCTGACTTGTTCGACATGAAAATGTCAAACTACAAGGTTACCGAACGGCCAAATCACCGATTTCTTTCTAATGGATGGCGCAGTGGTGCAGCGGTTAACGTTGTGTCACCTCACAGCAAGAGGTTCTCTGGTTTGATTCTTGGCTGGGGTGCCTTCTGTGTGGAGTTTGCATGTTCTCCCTGTGTTCATGTGGGTTTCCTCAGGGTACTCTGGTTTCCTCCCACATTCCAAAGACATGCATCTGGAGCATTTCTCCCCAGGCCTTCGCTGAAAACAGGCTCTGTGGAACCTAGTCGGACATTCCTGGTCAACAAATGTTAAATAAATAAATAAATAAATAAATTGGTTGGCCGTTCTCTTACACCTGCCCTTTCCCTGACTGTAGTGCGGTCTTGGAGTTATAATATTTAGTTGGGGGGTGTGGGGGATGAAGTCATCCACTTAAATATGTTTGTTTTTGTGTGGCATTGGTGCTTGGCCAACCGATTTCCAACAGAAAGAAATTGGTAATTTGGCCATTTTGGTAAGCTTGTAGTTTGACATTTCCATGTGGAACAAGTTAGAGTCAATATTTTAACATATTAACATTATAATATAGACCTGTCCATAGAAGCAAGGTTGGGAACAAAAGGTGGGGGAGTGAGCAAGTGTAAATAACAGTATGCCAGTGGAAAATTGTCCGGAGACAACAGGGGTACCAAACTATCACCAAAGTTTATATCTTATCTTAGTGGATGGAAAACAGGCCATGGCTAAGAGTGACACAGCCCCTGACATAACCATTGTGAAGGCTGCAGTGGTTAAAGAGGAATGCTGCTTGCTTGGGGAGTCCATTCAAGTCAGAGCTTTAGGAGGGACCCTATTGCAAATGTCTTTGGCCAGGTGTCATCTTGACTGGGATGGTGGAAAAGAAAGCTGCAAGTAGGTGTGTTTGAGGATATTCCTGCAGATGTCCTGATAGGGAATGATTTTGGTAATGTAGTACCTTGTGTGCTGCAGTTACATGCAGTCAGACTTGGAGGCAGGCATGTTGGTCTGGTAGCCTGGAGGAGACCCAGAACACCACCACACCTGAAGCCAAGGCTGGTGAGGTGGCTATTTTAGGGACAGAGCTACCCTGTAGCCTGAAAGTGAGCCACAGCTGCTGGTAGGTACTGGTGTTCTCTTGGACAGAGTGACTACAGGGGCAGAGGAGATTAGTAGTACCCAGGCTGACAGTGAGGCACCACTGTCAGATGATACCAGACTTCCTGTGGAAGGGGAGCTGGGAAGAGTCACAAAAGTAGAGCTGAGACAGTCTCAGCTCTCAGACCTTACATTACAAGGCTGGAGGGAGGTGGCTATGGAGGCACTTGTTTCTCAAGGAAAGGGGCAATCTGTATACTAGAGCAAAGGGTTATTGTATAGAGAGTGGACCCCTGAGGGGTGGCTAGAGGGTGAGGTAATACACCAGTTGGTAGTACCTAGAGCCTGCCATCTGGAACTTCTAGCCACAGCCCATGACATTCCTTTTGCAGGTCATATGGGCATAAAGCATACCAAAGTTGTATTACACAGAACTTGTACTGGCATGAAATTGCAAGGGATGTAACAGGGTACTGCAGGACCCGTGACCAGTGCCAAAAAGTAGGCAAGGCAGGAGATGAGGTCAAAACTCCTTTGCCCTTGCCTGTGATTGAGGAGCCATTTCAGAGGGTAGCTATGGATATTGTGAGGCCTCTGAGTACTGCAAGTTCCACAGGGAAGAAGTATATCCTGGTGTTAGATTATGCTACTAGATACCCTAAGGCAGTGGCTCTGTCCTCCATACTTTGCTAGAAATTTTTAGCAGGGTAGGTTTCCCAAGAGAAATACTGTCTGACAGAGGTTCCAATTTCATGTCAGACATGCTGACTTGTCTGTGAAAGCACTGTGGGGTGAAGTACCTAAAGACTACTCCCTGCCATCCCCAGACTAATGGTCTTGTGGAGAGGTTAAATTCTACACTAAAGACCATGCTACAGGCATTTGCAGACCTGTTTAAGAGAGAGTGAGACAAATATTTGCCCCATTTGCTGTTTGCATACAGAGTGTTACCCAAGAAATCTACTGGTATTTCAGCATTTGAGTTGCTGTATGGGCATAAGGTGAGGGAGTCTTTATATTTTATTCATGATGAGTGGGAGGGTGTGTGTGAATCCCAGAAGGATTCTGTTGTGGCATATGTCCTAAACATTAGGACAAAGTTTTGGGCACTCATGGGCTTGACCCAGGAGAACCTGGCAGGAGTCCAACAGTAGGAAACGGTCTGGTTTCACAGTAATGCTCAAGCTAGTGAGTATACTGTGGGACAGCAGGTGATAGTTCTCATTCCTGTCAGACACAAGCTGCAGGCAGGTTGGCAGGGGACCCATCAAAGTGGTAAGGAAGGCCAGTGATGTTAACTACATGGTAGAACTGGTAGTCAGGAGGCAGGGGCACAAATTGTACCATGTTAATATGAATGAAGCCTTACCGTGATAGGAGGCCCTGGTGCTGAGCATTTGCAGTGGATGGTAGGAGGTGTTTGAGGGGGATCTGGTGACTGATCTTAGTGAAGTTCAGGCTGAAACCCCAGTGGAAGGGATAGCAATGTCCCAGCAACTAGCACCTACTCTGATTCAATAAATCCAGGCAGTGTTGCATAAGTTTGTGGCCATGTTCACTGGAAAACCTGGGTGTACCCACCTGGTGCAGCACCATGTGGATACAGGACCCCAAAGCCCTATCAAGGAGGCACCTTACAGTGTTCCTGAGTGAGTCACACAGACTGTGAGGGAGGAGGTACAGGAAATTTTGGAACTAGGGTAATCCAGGAGTCCAGCAGCCCCTGCGCTTCCCCAGTGGTGCTGGTACTAAAGTCACACAGAGTCAGCTGCTTAGCCTATGCCTAGAATAGATGAAGCCTTAGAGCAGCTGGGTGTGGCTAAGTGTCTGACAGCTGTTGATCTGACTAAGGGCTACTGGCAGGTGCCCTTGACTCTCACTGCTAGAGAGAGGTCAGCCTTTGTGACGCCTTTCGGATTATATGAGTTCGCAAAGATGGCGTTTGGGATTAAAAATGCCCCGGTGATCTTACAGAGGCTGGTAGATCGTATTGTAGCAGGAGCAGGAGATTCTGTCCTTGCTTATCTGGATGATATTACTATCAGCAGCCATTCCTGGCAAGAGCACCTTCAGCATGTCAGAGAGGTGCTGGGCAGATGGCAAAGGGCAGAGTTGACCTTTAAGCCCAGTACATGTCAGGTGGGTATGACAGAAGTCTCCTACTTGGGACATAGAGTGGGGAGTGGTAAGATTAGGCCAGAACCTGCCAAAGTGGAAGCAATTCAGGCATGGCATGCCCATGTTACCAAAAAACAGGTGAAGGCATTCTTAGGGGTAGCGGGGTATTATAGAAAGTTTGTTCCCAATTATAATACAGTAGCTGCTCCCCTCACAGACCTGATGAGGAAAAAGTGGCCAGATAAGGTAGTGTAGACCCCAGCCTGCTAGCAGGTATTCTAAAAGCTTAAAGGGGCTTTGGGGGGACCCCTGTGTTAGTCAGTCCATATTACAGCAAAGAATTTGTTATGCAGATGGATGCTTCAAACCATGGAGTTGGGGCTGTACTCAGTTAGGTTTCCTCGGAGGAATAACAGCACCCAGTTGTATATCTCAGCCGTAAACTCCAACCTATGGAGGAATGTTATGCAGCAGTAGAAAAAGAATGTCTATCCATAGTATGGGCACTGCATAAACTTTAACCCTATCTGTGTGGAAGGAAATTCACTGTAGTTACAGACCACAATCCCTTAACATGGCTACAACAAGCCAGCCAGCAAAATGCCAGGTCACTAAGGTGTAGCCTTGGGTTGCAGGCATATGATATGATATGATAATTCAGCACTGTAGTGGGGTTAGCACTGTCAATGCAGACAGGATGCCAATGCAGGGTATGGGATAATGTATTCCCAGATAGGCTCATTCCTCTTAAGCAATGTTTCTCAAGGGGCACTGGAAAAACTAGCTTGAGTCTTCAAAGGGGGGAGAGATGTGATGATAGGAGGTACTGCCAGCTTTTCCAGGAGAAGTAGGGCCGTGGATGTGTAACATATGCCAGCACAGCTAGTTGGAATTTTGTAAAGAATTATAAGCCATTTGTATATCAAACTGATTTCTACAAATGCTTGTGCTGAAAATGTATTTGTAAAGTTGCTTGTGTTAAAAATGTTGAAAAAAGCTGGTAAACAACGTGGAAACACTAAAACAGACTAAAGAATGTGAGTCCTGAAGGCCAAGGTAGAAAACTTACAGAATTTTATATAAAATTGAAGCACTTTTCGTCACCATAAATACAGTAACTTCCTCAGAAATAATATTACAACATACAAGAAAATTTTTAAATGTTCAAGAAATTTTAAATACAAGAAACAAAGTATTACATGGTTAAAACCGCCAATCGGCATCCAATTTTACTGATGGAGCCTCTTTTAAGGTGACAGTCTAAACCAAAAAAACATGTTAAATGTTCTTCCTGTGGTTAATCAGTACATCAAAAGGGTAACCACTATCATAATGTGATAACTATCTCTCATTAGACTAATTCAATAGTCTATAAAACATACACATACTAAAACATATATGTCAAATTATGAATAAATATGAAAACATTTTAAAAACATTCTAATAAAATTAGTTATTAGTGTAACATATTATCTATTTAAACTCTTCAGTTTCAATAGGCAAGAAATATTACAAGCATCATTTAATCTTGGAAAATAAAAAGCATTTAACAACTACTGCCATACCAATTCATGTTCCTCAAGGAACAATGACACAGGGCCACCCCTAACAATACGGTGACAAAAAGCACTTCAATTTTATATAAAATTCTGTACGTTTTCTACCTTGGACTTCAGGACTCACATTCTTTAGTGTGTTAAAAATGTACCAACAGTGGTTTCTGACTGTATTGTAACTGAATTAAATGCGTATGTTTTAACAGAGGATACTGGCAGAGAAGAGGTTAATCTCAGTTCCAGCTACATTTGAAAAATAGTTGAAATTAAATTAGGCCATAAAGATTGTATCTTACACTTTAGGTTGCAGCCAAAGACAAAACATCTGGGAAACCAAGTCTTAGGAAGCCTTCTGTATTGTCTCTAGCAGGGAGGTAATTACTACTCTGGAAGGGTAGTGGTTTCAAATTGTTTTATGACTTCCAGGAGCTACAGCAGATCTGAGCAAAGCTCTATCTGTGTGTATGGTAACACATAGGTGCTAAAATCTTGGCAGATTCTGGTGTTGGGGATAATGTGGGAAACAGAGTCTGTTGACCAGATGTGATGTCATTATTTAAGCTATCCCATAAATAATATTTAGATGTTATATTGAGACGTCTCTCAGTCAGACTTGGCACTCTGTTTTAGAAACCTGGCAAGGAATGGTCCCTTACCTACTTCATCTTGCCTTGCTCTAGTAATTGAACCAGGGAATAGTAACTCTTTAGATTATTCCAGAAAATATAGTGAGATTAGTTAAGTACCGTTTTTCTGTAAGAAATCTATTAATCTGTGTTATTTTAATATTTCTTTGATTAAAACTCTGGTGTTTACTGTAAATAGATATTTGGTATTGTCATTTTATTTCATTATTTATTATTAAATATATTTAAACTTCTCATTGTGGCTGGTCCTTTTAGGAAATATTTACATTTTGAGGTTATCTGGATATATCTATTGATGACAACTGTGGCCACTACTGAAAGTCTTACTGCTTGGTCAACATTACCATTGGTATTAGTATTAACTTTACTCAGTATGATTGGATACCCTCATTCACTCCAATGGAGCTCAGGAAGTTTGCACTGTAACTTCCAATGGGTTGAGTTTAAGCCTTTTGACAGAATCAAATTATGTCCATATATTTCAAACAAATGTTCATATCTATGTACCCAGAGGGATTATGAAAGATGTATGAATGGCAAACTCTTCAGCACAAACTATTTTTATAGTGTTAGTATTCTTTAAATTCTATGTCTTAAACTGAATTTTGTAAGTCACAGTAAGCACAGTAATATTTTATAAACAACTTACAGTATCTTAGCAACCACTCAAGCTACACACATACTTTCAGCAACATTTGCTCCATCTAGCTCAGAGTTTTCATATGAAGCTAAGGAGTTCTGTCTGTGTTACATGGTTGATGAGATATTTAGAAAAATGTGAAACCTATAGCTATATAAATTAATATAAAAAACAATGGGTAATATCTATTTACCTACACTAGACAGATGTCAAATATGAATGCAGTTGAGTTTGCTATTGTGCAAGCTTTAAGATGAAATATTTTAAAGTCTTTTACATAGCATGGGTTTGGAATTATTGATGCAAGTATGAACAAGCAATATTTGATGCCTAGAGGCATCATTAGGAGTTAACTGCAGATGCAATTGGAGGCATCACTTGGATGTAATGAGTTAAGACCCTTATAGTAACTGACTGGTGACAGTGAATCTACCTTATAGTTTGGGCAAAGTTGGTAGAGTAGGTAATCTGTGTCAGTCTTTCCCAGGTGTGTGTGTGTGTGTGTGTGTGTGTGTGTGTGTGTGTGTGTGTGTGTGTGTGTGTGTGTGTGTGTGTGTGTGTCAGCTACTTGGGGCAGGCACATGCAATCACTGGTTTCACAGAGAGTGTGGTGGAGGACTTGTCTTGGACACTAGGCTGAGGACTTAACTTTGTAGCTGTGCCAGTGGGGAGCCTAATTTGGGGACTTGGGGAGAGAGACAGAAACCTAGACCTGGGGCTGAGTATGTTTCCTGTATGCCCTTAAGGAAAATTGTTCTTGATGCTGAGCTGTCTGCATCTGGAAATAGTGATTGTATCAATTTATCTTCCAAGTGAACGTCCCTCTCCAGTGTCAGTGATGAGAATTGAGGCTCCTTGAATAGTGGCCCAGAGCGGGGGCATCAATGCCTTATTTATAGAAGCTCTAATATTGGTTGTTTACTTTGTAGACCTCACCAAAACAACAATGTATGAAGCTTTGTTCTAAACATTTTCCACATCTACAATTGAGCTGGTAAGAGTCCTATGGCTTGTAAAGGCACATTTTTGTATCCCAGCAGAAATGGCCAATTTGATATGTTGAATGGCATCATTTTTAAATGTTTTTGACTATTTTCAGCTTAAGCATTCAGCCATAGGTATCTTGGAGTATGGGCAGTTTGCACAGACTCTCACTAATTCACAAATCATGGTAAGTTAACTGTGGACAGTTGTCAGACATGACCTGATTTAAGTAACAAAGGTTTATTCATAGCATCTATTGAGTGACTAGTTCCAGATTTTGCATTCAAAATTATTTATAATTAACTTCTATAACTTGGACAAGCTTCCTTTGTAGGTCAATCTACCTTTGATAATAGCATTCATGTATTCATATAATGGGTGAATAGTGTTCTGTTACTTGTCACCTGTATTATCCAATAATTCATGTAATTTCTTACTGATGGATGATATTAACTGGGTAGCAGATTCATCTAAGTTATGTTCTTTCATTAAATATTTTGGGGACTTAGCTTTTCTTTTTTCAAAGCAGTCAGACTGTAGGTTCATAAGATGATACTAGGTTATTGGCCCGGAGGACATATAAGCATAGCCAAGAATTTCACCCATGTTCCCACAAAGTTAGCACCTGTTTTCCCTGTCCAGCAAGGACACAGGTGGGATCCAAGGGGTATATTTTCTGTTTCCTCTCCAGTTGTCCAGGTTCCTCTTAGAGGGCTAGTGAGTTACTCTGCTTGACATGGAAAGGAAGTCTATTCCACAGATGGGGGAGTCGTTGGGACAAAAATCTATACTGCAAACAAGTTCTATTAATACCACAGACCAGTTTGAGACCTTGTGTGTGGGTTGCGCAAGTGTAGTTTGACTTATGGATATGCAGCAACTCTATCAAGGCTGAGTCTGAGACAGCCTTGTATGCCAGACATAGGTTACCTCTGAGCAGTCTGTATGATCTGTATAGGATAGGTGTTTGAGACCCTGGATTTTCCTGGTCAGGAACCTCTGTGGTCTCTCCAACTGCTGCATGTGCTTTGCAAGGTACATGCCGAAAGGGGCATTGTACTTGATAATGGGTCTGATAAGGGAGGAGTACAGGGATGTTATGACCTTGTTCCTGGATGAAATACCCTTACTTATGAGGTGGCCCATGTAGAAAGCCTTCTGTACAACGGAGGCAACATGGTGGTAAAAAGTCAGGTTGCTATCAAACAGTTCAGTAACAGAAATAATGTGTTGGTCTATGACATTAAGTTCTTGGCCAGTTGTGGGTCTGAATGGGTAATATATTTGGCAATGTGCACATGCTCTGCCTTTTACATTGGCAAACATTCAGACCCCTACGTTTACGTATTGGAGAACATCTGAGTGATGATATGAATAAGAGACAATCTTCTTCTTCTAACTTTTTCCCAGTTAGGGGTCACCGCAGCGGATCACCTGTCCGCTCATGATTGGCAGTGGAGTTTTACGGTGTTGAGTTACCAGCCCTGCATCTAATCTTCCACAGAAGACACCCACACGCACACACTCATGCCTAGGGCCAATTTAGAGTATCCAATCCACCTACAGCATGTCTTTGGGATGTGAAAACACACATGACCACAGGGAGGACATGCAGACTCTGCACAGAAGGCACCTCAGCTGAGGATCGAACCAGAGAACCTCTTGCTGTGAGGTGGCTATGCTAACCACTGCATCACCGTAGCAGCCCAGGAATAAGAGACAATCAAATGCATTATTCAAACATGCACTCAAATATGTTAATGCTTCCTACAGATTTTCTGTCATTGATAAAATATTTGGTGACAAGACTAATAAATCTGGGTGGCATACTATTTTTAATGCCAAAGAAAAGAAATGGATTATTAAACTGTTTACAGGTGGGCTCTTTCAGCCTGGATTAAATGATTATTTATAATCAACCAATAATCAACTGTGTTTAATTAATGGATTTGAATAAATTATGCGGATGTGACAATGTTGTGTTTAACACTGAGGAAGGCTATTTCAGCCAAAACTGGTCTGGTTGAATTTTTGTTGGGTTAGAGGGTTTTACCCTACCCTTTTTGATATTCATGGTGTAATAAAATTGAGTTATATTAACCACGCTTAGTGCTGACCTTGATTTTTGACTTTGCTGAATTTATGACAGCACCCAGCTTGCAGTCATCTGCAAACTTGGCCAGCCACAGACCACTGGTTTTGGCTTGCACCTCAGAAAAGCATATCCCAAACAGTAGAGGCCCCAAGACTGATCCATGGGGTACGCCACTTGTTACAGGTCTACTACTAGAGGTGGCTTCCCCTATTTTGACTGGGTGGGTTCTATCAGTAAACCAGTTAATGACCCATCTGGTAACATATGGGTTAATGCCTAGCTGGGAGAGTTTATCTATTATGCCTGAGTTGGGAATAGTGTTGAAGGGTTTGGCTAGGTCAAGGTAGGTGGTGTGCACCGTCTTGCCCTCATCCATGGCTTTGGTTTCGAAGAAGGCAACTAAGTTTAACAGACATGATCTCCCTTTGACAAAACTAAACTGTGTGGGATCAAGCATTTGGAGGTTGCCAATGTCCTTGTTTATAAGGTCCATGATAGTGTATTCCATGGCCTTGCAGATCAGGATGGTTAGGTTGATGGGCCTATAATTGCCTGGGTCAGTGGATGCTCCACCTTTGTGCAGAAGGATGACAGTGGCTGTCCTCCATTCTGCTGGGACGAACCCAATGCACAGACTTTGGTTAAATAGGGTGCCTAATGGTGCTGAGAGCTCTTGCCTGAGTTCATGTAGGGCACAGCCAGGGATGTTGCTGGGTCTCATGGAGGTTGAATTTTTTGCCTTTGAGAGGGAATTAATAACCTGCTCCCTGATTATGAGGGGAGGAGGATAGGTGCTGGGGATGAACTGGTATACTGATGGGGGCGAGGGGGTGAAGTTTTCACTGAACTTGTCTGCCAGCAGGTTGGCTATATATATGGTGTTTGTGTATGTGGTATTCTTGACCACCAGTTCAGAGAAGATTTGGGGGTTACCTTTGAGACTGCAGATGTATGCAAAGAAGACCTTGTGATTGTCCTTAATGGATGTGGCCAATTTGGACTTGAACTTAACCTTAGAGGATTTCACTAGTGACCTTATTTGATTGTTCAGACAAAAGAGAGATTGCTTCCAACTTGGCACCTACTCCTTGATCTTGGACAGCAATTTTTTCCTTTTATTATAGAATCTTGTTTATTGCTGCTATCCACCAGACAGGTTTACTCTTCCTTGAGGAAGATGATTTGGTCCTGTCAGGTATTGCTGCGTCCATTCAGCTATATAGGTGCTCGTGTAGTTTTTTGGTGTATGCTTGGATATTACTGCTTGATTCAACTGAAGGGATGGCGGCTGTGAAGCTGCTTATACCAGGAGGTTGTAGTCAGCTTTGGAAAAGTTTTTTTGTTTGACCCTGGTGGGGGGTGGGAGGGTGGTCCGGGGAAATTGGTGACTTCAAAAGTGATTTTTTTATGGTCAGATCTTACCAAGGAGGATGACACTGTAGGGGTGCTACAGTGGCTATTCATGTTGGTTAGTACAAGGTCCAGGATATTTTCACCTCTTGTGGGGGTGTCGACCAACTGATCCAATGCATTGGCATTGACAAGGCTGAGGAATCTTTGGGTGTTCATGTCTGGTTGGGTAGTTAGTCACCCAGGATCAGAATAGAGGGTTGAATCTTGATGGACTCCTATAAGTCCAGGTAGGTGGAGTGGGCCTCCTGAGTCATGGTTGGGGGTCTGTAATTAGCTATGATTTGAATAGTGCTTTGTCAATAGTTAACTGCACCTGGAGTGTCTCCTGTATGTCATACTGTTTTACCAGCCTGGAGGTGTGTTTGCCTTTGATAAATATTGAAACTCCACCTCCTTTGGCTTTGTAGCCCTCTGTTTGGGGTCTGAACGTATGGTAGGACAAGTAACCTGGTAAGGATGGGGTGCTCTACACAGTTTTGAACCAGGTTCCAGTGACTGCACACATGTCAGCATCTTCCAGGGTGAGGAATGCTTGCAATGAATGCATTTTCATGTTAAGACTCCTAGCATTTAGCAGCATGACCTTTAAATTTCATTTAGAAGAATTTTTCACGTTGGTAGTTTTGTACTTATTACTTTGCCTAAAAAAGGAACTAGGGGGGAGGCAAGAGTCTTTGCCAGAAGCCTGAAGCCCTAGGGGAGACAGATGAAGGCCATCTCTGGCAAAGCATTGTGGTCGGTCAGTCATGTCCTCCAAGGCTGCCAGGTACTGGATCCCCTTAGAATGACACCACAAACTAAGACAATTATTAAAGTCAATCATTTTCTGTTTGTACTAAAGCATCATTCTGGGCGATGGTAGGATGCTGCTTAAGGCTAGGTGGATACCTGCATGCATAGCCTGCCTTGGGCATAGACTAACTAGGTGGCCACCTAGGGCGACACTCTGGTAGGGGCACGTACCTTGCAAAGCACATGCAGCAGTATTTATTTGGTGTAGGTAGACCAGGATGGGGGCACCAGGTAGTGTGGTGGGGGGGCGCAATGGAGCCCTTTTGCCTAGGGCGCCATTTAACCCAAGGCCACTCCTGCCTGCATGGGCCACATATTCAGTGAGCTCAACCATGTTTATCTTCATATAGTCCAAAGAGGTGCATCTCAATTTATTCAAACTAACATGGACTATGACAGAGTCATAACCGTACCTGTTGTTGAGACACTTGATTGTGTGAATGATATGGTGGATTCCTGGTTTCCCTGGTGTGGGGCACATCTGTGCGTCTCGCAGTAGAGTTCCCTATGACTAGTATGTTGGGTTTCTGGCTGTGAGACACAGGCATGTGTGCTATGTGTGGTGCTTGGTGCGGTGGGTTGTGATGTGTGTGTGTGTGTGTGTGTGTGTGTGTGTGTGTGTGTGTGTGTGTGTGTGTGTGTGCTTTTGCCTCAGAGGTCTCGCTTGTTTAGGTATGTTTTTGCTGAGAACCTCCACATATGTAGGAATGTATTGTACAGGTGTAGGTGATGTTAGAGGTGTGGTGCTTGTGGTGTTGTACAGCCAACCTTCTCTGTGCCAGATATACTGGCTTGTGATTAAGACAGCAAGGATTCTAGGTTCTTAATGTAATTGCATCTCTCACATATTATGTTCCTAGGCTGTAGAAGAAGAGGGTTGTCAGTGTACATGAGGCAGTTGCTACACTCTCTCAAGATGCCCATATCAACAAGACTAGCAGGAGAAACCACAGGAAATTGTCTGTCCATGGTTGTCAGAATCTGTGGAAGTGAGGTAAAGAATGGTAGAGTGGGTACTATCAGAATTGAACCTATAGGTGTGAGAAGGGCTGGATAAAATCACCTTCGTTGCAAGGGAGGGTGTCAGTTACACAGGAGTGCTGGTAAGGGAAAAAATGCAATTGACATTCCTTACAATGGGTTAAAACAGCACAGCAGCAGTGTGCAGTGAGCAAACAAGTACAACACCCTGCAAACACAGGGTATAAATACCAGAAAATATGGAAGAATCTAGAAGCTCAAATTACTACCCAGTCCTGCTAGCCCCTGCTCTTTCAACCAATCACTCATGCTAGAGAAGGTCAGGCAACCCTGTTGCTCTCCCTAACAGTGATGACAGGACAATACCAGTAGAAGATGGCTGCAAGAAACACAGGAAACTCAACAAGCAAAACAACCAGGCCTGGATAATAGCAGGCCTCTAGTCAAACTATGCTACCTGACTAGAACACAGAAACCTCACAAAAATTACAGAAAAGCACACGTAGAGCACTCACAAACAGAAAATACAACTCTCAGTATGAAAAAGCAGTTTACAGTTAAGTCTTTCAATAAAAATGCAATTACAGTAATGAAACACTATCTAGCAGTGAAAATACAATTGAAACAGTACAAAAATGCAGTGAAGCAGTAGAAAAAAAGCTTTATAACAGTACAAAATGTAATAGACTAGCTGTATAGCACAACTATAAGTGTTAAGAAGTACAATTCAATGAAGTAAATCACTCCTCAGCCTGGTAAAAACAGGCACAGCCCCCTGCAGGCACAATGTTTAAATGCCAGAAAAGATGGAGGACTCCAGAAGCTCGAATTACTACCCAATCCTGCTAGCCCCTGTCTTTCAACCAATCACTCATGCTAGAGAAGGTCAGGCAACCCTGTTACTCTCGCTAACAGTGAAGATGACACTACCAGCAGAAGATGGCTGCCAGAAAGACAGGAAACTCAACAAGGAAAACAGCCAGGCCTGGATAACAACAGGCCTCTATCTATTCTATGCTACCTGACTAGGACACAGAAGCCTCGCCACAAATGCACAGAAAAGCACAGATAGAGTACTCACAAACAGAAAATACAACTCTCAGTATGAAAAAGCAGTTTACAGTTAAGCAATTCAATAAAAATACAATTACAGTAATGAAACACTATATAGCAATGAAAATACAGTTAACAGGTACAGTTAATAGATACAGTTAAAATAGTGTAAAACAGTACAAAAATGCAGTGAATTGGTAAAAACAAGCTTTATAACAGTGTAAAATGTAGTAGATTAGCTGTATAGCACAACTATAAATGTTAAAAAGTTCAATTCAATGAAATAAATGTAAGAAAAAATGTATTCTGCTCTTGGAGCCTCAAGGAATTTCTGCTTTGTCATTGTGATGAATTACCACTCCTAAGCATAGTGAGTGTCCTTAAATCTAGAGGTGCGTGCATTGGGAAAGCATAAAAAATCTATTTTGATATTACAGGAGTTTAAAAAAAACATTTCTTGACTGTTTTAAGAATTGATTTCATATATGCAGAGTTTAAAGACTGAAATTAATTTCCTTCTATGGTAAATATTGTTAACCAGATGAAGGGATTATTACATATTTCTAATTTGTCATTTTTAATAAACTTAAGAATTTAGTATAATCTGCTTCTGGATGGTTTTCCATTGACTAGTGTACGTTGAGTCTATCTAGAGTATAGTAGAGGTGAAAACGTGCAGCAATAGAATAAGATCCTACAGTTGGGAAGCTAATACCACCATATTCCCATAATCTTATATGATTTCTATAAGCAATTGTTGGCTTTTTATGATACCACAAGAATGAAGTTAATGTTTTTTCTTTAAATATTTTTGTTAGGTATTAAATGCAATTTATATATATGTATGTGTATGTATGTGTGTGTGTGTGTGTGTGTGTGTGTGTGTATATATATATATATATATATATATATATATATGTGTGTGTGTGTGTATATATCTTTAATTCAGGCT
The DNA here is from genome assembly GCF_019279795.1 of Protopterus annectens. Classification (NCBI taxonomy): domain Eukaryota; kingdom Metazoa; phylum Chordata; order Ceratodontiformes; family Protopteridae; genus Protopterus; species Protopterus annectens. The sequence goes on from NC_056748.1 coordinate 750,360,568, forward strand.
CTGCCCTCGGCTGCTGTGTGGCCTTGGCCTTAGAGTCTCCACCTACACTCGACTGTCCTGCTTCACCCTGTTGTAACTGCTCCTTGTTGGAAACCCAGACCTAAAATAATTCTAATATTCCCCATTAAGGGAATAGGACCAAGCCTCTCCATTAGGGGAATAGGACCAAGCCTCCCCCTGAAGAATATCCATTAAAGGACTTAAGAAAGTATGTGTAACTGTTGCTAATCCTACATACTAGATTGTACTCTGCCAGAAGTCCCTGCTAGGTGGTTTAGCACGCTCACCTGTCAGGACAGCCAGCAGCCTAACCCTTCCTATCTCTGTTCCCCACATACTTGGCCCTTCTTCTAGCCCTCCGGTCTACATTGGACTCTCCCCTTTCCTCCCACTCTAGGGATCTGTCCTTGCAGAGCCACAGGTGTATTATATTTCTCCTCACAATTCCTGACTTAATACTTCTTTACTTTATTTTCACTATTACTTACTTTATTTTTTGATATCTGCTTAAATCTATAATAAAGTTTTCTCTACTCCCCTTTCTCAACTCTAAGCTCACTCCATCCCACCTAATCCCTGTCCCCTGGACTCGCATTCAGCTACTAGTGCTCCACAGATTGGTTCTTGTTCATCCTCAGCCTTCCCTCGGCTCTACCAGCTCCATTCGCCCTGTGGGCTCACTCCGCTCCTTTACCCTGCCCCCCAATTTCCACTCGTCCCCAGCACTTCTACACTTATACCCTTTAGCCACACCCATCACCCTGCCCCAACCAACTAGTCACCTCCTCCCTTCCACACCTACTTCTTACTCCTCCCCACATTCACCAATACTCTACTGTACCTCCCCTCTGTCTCCTCCTAAAATTTACAACTCTCTTACCCTAGTAAACTAGCCAGCCACTACATACCTACTCTCAGTAACCTATCTCACTGTGCTCTCAAAAGCCCCATTCTTCTCTATTCATCTACTACTGCTCCTCACCATATCCTATACCTACTACCTCACCCAGCCAACTAACTACAACCACACTCCACCCTTTCATACTACAAACCATCTTAGCTCACCTGTCTTATATTCACACTTCCCAATATCTCCATGCCTATACCCCATAAAACATCATCTTCTCTTCTCTTATAAACTTATTACTCCTCACAAATATCCTATCCCTACAGCAACTAACTCATCCCTCATAAATCTAGCAAAGCTCAACCCTAACTCTAAGCAGACAAAGTACCTCTCCAAGCTAATGCTATATCTGACTTCTATTCTATTATCAGAAGACATACACCCCAACCCAGGCCCATCCCCTTCAACAGATAAATCCATACTACTCACCTCCTTAAATGCCCAAGGTATAGTTAACAAAATCCCTAATTTGCATGCCTGGCTTACATATAACAAACCAGACATTTTGTCCATCTCTGAAACTTGGTTAAAACTCCATATAAAAGATTCTGAAATAATTCCACCCAACTACTCTATAATCAGAAAAGACAGAACCAACAAAAAAGGAGGTGGAGTAGCCCTTCTACACTTATCCTCCTTATCAGTTACCCCTTATAACAAACCAACTCCCCAGTTCAGTAATGCAGAACTACTCCTGGCATTACTTCAAGTAAATAAGCATAAACACATATGCATAGCCTCCCTCTACATCCCCCCAGGCGACAATATTTCCACACTAAAGGACATCCTCTCCTGGCTTTCCAATAACATTAACAACAAAACTATACTTATGGGTGACATGAATATCAGTTGGTCTGCAATACAGTCTCCCACAAACCCACTTAACATTAACCTTTACAACTTTTCTCAGCTGATCAACTCCATAACTCGGCCCTCAAAAAACCTCTCCAGTGATAGTACCCTAGACTGGATATTAGTCTCCCACCCTCATTACTTCTCAAATAGTGGCACCCTGCCTGATTCCCTTAGTGACCATTTGCCCACATTCACACACCGACTTGCCTCACCCCTACATCTTACTCATAATTTTATTACTACTCACTGCCAAAAAAACTTCAACCCCACTACCTTTTCCAACTCTCTAAAAGCAATCAACTGGAACACCCTAAAAACTCTACCCCTGGAACAAGCGTCGCCCACCTCAACTCAACTTTTTTAAACCTCTTAGAGCAGCATACCCCCATAAAAACAAAAAAAATAAAAAACAAAACTGCCCCTTGGTTAACAAAAAACACACTAGCAACTATGCACGTTAGAGATAAAGCATGGTCATCATATCAGAAACATAGGACTCCCCTAGCCCAAAATGAATACAAAACACTCAGAAACAAAGTAAAAAAGCTTATCATTTCCAATAGACAGAAGTACTTCTCCATACTCCAAAACAATAAAACAAACCCTCAAAAATTCTGGAAATCTATCGCCACCCTCCTTAATCCCAGCAAACCAGATAACCCCAGCCCTGACGCTAATGCTCCAGACATAGACTTGGCCACTCAATTCAACACCTTCTTCACTGATTCTATTTCCAAACTAACCTCATCTTTTTCATCTTCTAACCCCACCACACCCCTCACTACACCCCCATCCTCCCCTACCAACTTTTCACCCCTTAGCACTGATTCTCCCCTTATCTCCTCTACATCATCAACATCCTCACATCCCCCCCCTTTCTCCACCATTCTCACTAAAACCTATACCCACATCCACCATAAAAAAACTACTTGAGAAACTAAAACCATGCTCTAATGCCCCTGATAACATTCCTTCTTACTTTGTCAGTATAGCTGCCGAAGCCATTGCCTACCCCATCAGCATTCTAATCAACCGTTCCATTCAAGAAAGCTCAGTACCCCAAATCTGGAAAAAGGCTTTTGTTGTACCATTGCATAAAGGCGGCAGCAACAACAATATCACTAATTTCCATCCCATCACTATCCTATCTCCTATCTCTAAACTTTTAAAAAAGTGTATCCATCTACAACTCCTACCACACCTCTTAGACAATAACCTACTAACTCCAACACAACATGGTTTCAGACCCAGTCACAGTACTATGACTGCCCTACTCTCCTTCCTGGAAGCTGTGAACAAAGCCTGGGACTCTGGCCACATTGTCTCTACTCTCCTACTAGACCTCTCTAAGGCCTTTGATACTATCTCCCACAATCTACTACTAACTAAACTCTCCAAGCTTAACTTGTCACCCTCCTCTCTGAACTGGTTCACTAGCTACTTATCCAATAGATATCAAGCAGTAAGATGAAAATAAGCCACCTCCCCTTTCATCAGCACCCCAACTGGTGTTCCCCAGGAATTTATACTGGGTCACCTTCTTTTCAATATATTCATAAATGATTTCCACAACTCCATCCCATTAACAAAAATTATCCAATACGCAGATGATTCAACTATTATCTGTTCTGCTACCTCCATTCCCATACTTCTAAAGCTTACTCAAGATGCATTCTCAACCACTGAACAAATGTATGCAAACACATCACCTTGTACTCAATGCCTCCAAAACCAAATTAATGGTATTCACCGCTCTAAAGCTACCTCTTTCAATCCAAGTAATTTCTCTATTACTAGTCATAACAATACACCTCTCGAACTGGTATCTGAGGCCAAATTATTTGGGGTCCAAATTGACAGTCAGCTTAAATTCAATTCCCACCTTCAATTAAATATAAAAGAAACCCCACCAAAAACTTGCCATGTTCTACCGACAGAATCGTTATCTTACACCCTCCACCAAATTCATCCTATCTACCAAATTTCTCATCCCCTCCCTCCTCTATGGAGCCCCTCTCCTAACTAACCTGCAATCTTCACTCAAAGCACAACTCTCCTCTTGCTATAACAAAATCGCCAAGTTTGCTACTTCCCATAAGTCCTCCTCACACCACTGTTCGGCTCTCCACAAACTAAAATGGTTAGAACTACCCAATCACCTCACCTACGTCCAACTGACTCTTGCACACAAGCTCATCTTCAATCCTTCCATCTGCCCCTCCCTTTCCTCTACCTTTAAAATGCACCTCCCTGATAGAATACTAAGATCTAACAACCAAAACCTAATTACCTAATTGAATTGTATAAACCAATTCGTCCCCCTAGAAAAAAATCTCTTATCCTACAGACTTGCTCGTCTATGGAACTCCTTACCCCCATCCATTCGTACTATCACAAATCACTTCTCATTCAAAAAATCCCTTCACTCACAAATTTCCCAGTGGGAATGCTCCTGCTCCCACCCCACATAATCTCCTCCCCTATTCATACTGGGAATTTCTACTTCTCCTCCCCTATTCATAATGGGAATTTCCACTTACTCTCCTAAACTCATAGAGCTTGCTCTTGCTTGTATTAAGCTATTTTTTCTGAATACTTGAAAGGTACCTCTTAAGTGTAACATACCCTAAGATGAAAAAGCTTCTCAGTTATCATATTGTAAAAATTCTATGTCAGCTCATATATCTTTTTCTTGCTTGTATTAAGCTATTCATCCTGAATGCATGAAAGATACCTCAAGTGTAACCTACCCTAAGTTGTAAAAACTTCTCAGTTTCTATATTGTAATTTTTTTATTTTCAGCTGTACAAGATTGTGATATTTGTATATATTTGTTCACTAGTCCGCTGTATTTCTGTTTTCTTCATTTTTTTTACTAGTCCATAGGAATTATATAATTGTAACCAAATAACTTATTGTAACCTTGCTACTTGTTTTTGGAGCTTTTCTCCCCAGGACTCCATTGAAAACGGGTTATTTTGGCCCAATGGACTATCCTGGTAAACCAACTGCAAATAAATAAATAAAATAACTAAAGATATATATATATATATATATATATATATATATATATATATATATTTTCACTTTAGAACATCAAAAACCCATAACATTGAAATTCAAAACATTGAGACCAAAATATTGAAAATTCAAAACACTGAAAACCCAAAACCTTGAATCCCATAACACTGAAAAAACATGGGAAACCAATATATAATATATGCCAGCACAACTACATGCAGAAACTAATACTCCAGTTATAAGCAGGGGGCAAGCCCCCCTGCACCTCCCATGTGGGAGAATACCCCACATCCCCTGCTATTAAATATATCAACTCTGAGATCGCACTACACAGAACAAAATGGCAAACATACCATTTGGCACTTTGTAACTGCCTGTTTAAATTGTAAAAAAGGTATCCTTAAGCTTCTCTTAGAAAGACTACTTCACTGTTAAAACATTACACATATCTCTCCGATACTTACCGGAGTTTCATAGGTAACCTCAGTCATGTTCCCTTCTTACTTGTTATACTACAACATAACACATCTTAGTGTAGTGTAGTGCAGTCTCGGAGTTGATATATTTAAGTATCAGGGGGTGTGGTGGCAGGGGTGCTTGCCCCCTGCTTATAGTTGAAGAATTGTACTATGGTTTGTTTTTTTATTTGTTTCTTTATGTAGTTGTGCTGGAATATAGTACATGTTGCTTTCCTATGTTTTTTCAGTGTTATGGGATTCAGTGTTTTGAGTTTTCAGTGTTTTGAATTTTCAAGATTTTGGTCTCAATGTTTTGAATTTCAGTGTTATGGGCTTCCGATGTTCTAAAGTGAATCTATATATATATATATATATATATATATATATATATATATATATATATATATATATATATATATATATACATATGTATACATATATATATATATATATATATATATATATATATATATACACACACACACACACACATACATATATAGAAAATCTTGGGTAATATAATAATTTTAATAAGTGCTAACATATCCTCAAAATTAAAAAATAAATAATTTTATTCCTAAATATTTCACTTCTTTTCCTTCCCAATTCTATTTATCTTTAAACTTACTATCTACTAAATTGATTTGACACTAAAGTTTCAGTTTTATTAATAAAAATTTTAGCAGTGATAATTCTTGAAACGTCAATTTCCTCCTCTATTTCTTCTATCTTTTGAATAATTGAAATCCCCTATAGTTAGTAAAACATGAATTACAAAAAAATGTATTTTAGATTGGCAATCTCTGCTAATTCAGAATCCATAATTTGTCCTTATTTCTTATACTGTTAGCTAAGGGTTTGGTAACTAATGCAAATAGTAGAGGGGGAAAGGGGCGCCCTTGCTTTGTGCCTTCATTTAAAGTGAATCCTTGAGAAATGTAAGCTCCAATTTTAATATATGTTTTGGAGTCTCTTTACAGGTTTTTTACTATTTCAATAAATGTTCTGGAAGTGCAAATGCTTCTAAAGTTTTTAACAAGTAGTTCCAATCTGTAGAATCACAAGCTCTCTCGATATCTAAGCCAATTAAGTCTAATTTCTTGTTCAATCTTTTTGTTAAATCTAAGATAGTTACTACCTTTGTTATATTATTGAATGTTAATCTTTTCACTATAAATCCTGTTTGATCTTTGTTAATCTACTATATCTCTTAATCTTGTAGTAAAAATGGAAGTAAATATTTTATAGTCTACATTTAATAATTAAGTAGGTCTATATGAGGAAACTAACTTATTACCCTTTCCTTGTTTAAATAATGGTGAAATTACAGAAAAGTTCCATGGAGGAATTATTTTGTCACTCTCAATTATCCTGAAAATGTCACTCAGTAATTCTAAAATACTTAATGGAAGCAGACTATATAATTCCATACTTAAACCATCTAAACCTGGAGCTTTTACATTTTTCCCTTTTTTAAAGCTTGTTTAACTTCTTTTTCAGTAGATGTGTTTGTTGATCATTAAGTTTATTAGTACATTTTTTCTTTAAATTGTTAATTTTGTAATCATCAGGATTATTTTTCTTTATGAAGATCCACATAGAATTTAAAAATAGTAAGCATTCCCTCTATGTTTGAAGCAAGCTTATTAGTGTAAAGATTTCAGATATTATTGATTTGTGCTTTTTTGCTTAACAACTTACTTCTATTAACTAATCTAGGTAGCTTTTTTTAAGTCATAGCATAATTGTATAATTTTATTTTTTCTAAAGCTATCTCCACTTTATGCATTAAAACTTTGTGATATTTTGTCATTATTTTTAATGACTTCAGTATTTAATTTCTTTGTTCAAACATCACTTTGTGCATTTCATCTCGCATTTCTAACAGCTCTTTATCTCACTCTTCATTTTATTACTAACTCAATCTCCCATTCTATCTTTAATATGCATTTTAAGAAGACTTTACTAACCTGACCATATTTATTTAAAGATTAAAAAAAAATCTTGATTTGTTCTTTAAGGTAACTCTTAAACTTTTTTAATTTCATCATATATACCTGGATTCTATAAATAATCTGAACTTTCCTTATATCCATTACTATATTGATACTTAGTAGATTATGATCATTTAAAGGACAATGAATAGTTTTAAAATAATTCACTTTATTAAGTAAATCTAGAGTTCTGTGTTTTTATTAAATTTTAGCTACAGAGTTCTGTGTTTTTTATTACATTTTTTTCATTCTTTGGACTTTGGTATATATTTTGTGAAGAGAAACATTGTTGGACTACGAAGGTATTTTTAATGGCTTTTTCTGCTCAGTACACACTGTGAAGATTTCTTGTTTACTGGTTTACTTTACATCATTCACACTGTTTTTTTTTTCTGCAACTCTCCAGAGGCATAAATCCTATCTATTTTCATTTGTGTTCCATGCTCATAAGAATAATAAGTAAAGAACAATGAGTCTTCTGCTTTTAGTAGTAAATTAACTAAATTATTATTACTAATCTGTCTATTTAGTGCTGTAGCAGATGCCAGCATTTTAGCTTTTTTCTGTTCACTTGTATCCTCTATACTAATTATACAGTTAATATCCCCCTGCTAAATTTAAGTTGCCCTTCCAATGACTTTGTAGCAAGTTTAAGTGAACTTTAACCACTCTTGTACCTATTCCAGGGATCCAGGAAAAATTAGCTAGTATGTAGAGTTTGTCATTATATTTAATTATTACAAATGTATACACTCCTTTGGGATCATTACTGGATTCCATGACCTTAGGCATTACAGTACATTTTCTCTAAAGTATAGCAGTTCCTCTTCTATTTTTGTTAAAAGAAGCAGATGATAGCATTTCATAACCTAAGTTTCTTAAGTATTGTATATCTTTATCTGTCAAGTGAATCTCCTCTATTTAATTTTAAACATCTCATTAATGATTTTCTGTTGTCATTATTTAATCCATTTACTTCAATATATAATAGATAAAATTATCATACTGTGTATTTAAAACAATTTCTTTTAAAAATATAATGACACATATATGCACCATATTAATTTAATTATATATAAGACTCTAATGCATTCCTCAAACACTATCTTAACATTCCACTTTTTTAATTCTTTCTTACTACAACAAAACTACTAAAACTTATAAATAACAAAGACAAGTATGTGACTGCAACTGTATATATTGCTAATGAAGCACAACCTACCATGGATACTAAAGTTCCTAGTTTGCCTATCAAGTAGACCGACTACTATACTATCACTGTACCTACCAACGCCTAAAAATTCATCAAAAAACAAACTAGCCAAAAGCTACTATGACATACAAATTATTAATATAATATTATATATATAGGTCAACAATAATAACAGGCTATTAGTTTAGTTATTTATTTTGCTATTTAATACTCTTCACCCAATTACTCCATAAAAGTTTAAAAATTCTTATATTAATCACAGTTACTAAATAATCCGACAAATAGTGTATTGTACATCTATTTATGTAATAGTACTATAAATTACCCACTAAATATTCCTAAATTATTCACTCCTTTAACATTATTATAACTAGATATCTAAATAAATAAGTATAACAGAGTGGAACCTGAAGAGCTAAAGATGTGTGTAAAGTCACAGGTGATGGGCAATCTTACCATACTAAACTATAATGCAAAAGGAAAATCAATGCACATATATATATATATATATATATATATATATATATATATACTTATGCTAAAAGGCACACATTTTATAGATTTAATAAAGGCTGTGAATTAGTTTTTAATGTACAAGTGTCAATACGTCAAAGTTGTGCAACACTCATAACATGACAAATATCAAAATATTTTAAAATCCTTTAGCTTATTAAACTGCTTCATAGAAATGTATACATTACTGAGGTCGAAGAGAATTTTAGCTATTTCTATGGAGTCAGAAAAATATATTTGTTTGAAAAAAGAAAAATATATTTGCAGTCTGTGTTTTATTGTTACAATGTGTTCAATTCAAGTCCCATTCTCATTTCCCAGATTCAAACATATTGAGAAATTTACTTTATTTTCCATCAAAATGGGTATACTGATTCAGCAAAAAAGCACTCAGATTTCCCCTTTGATGTATGAATTGAGCTATTTCAAGTAGTCGTAGTGAATCTAATAACATGCAACATGTAAAAAACTTCAAACGTCACATGACCAAGCTTTAAATTTCAGCTTTAATATTATTTTCAAATATTTTATATGATTTTTTACATAATTTATATGAGATCCTGTACATTCACATTTCTGCCATATGCAGGTATATGTAATAGACAGCTTTCTTAAAAGCATTTTGTTATTTAAATATATTTTTCTTTTATTTTTTTCACTAGTATTCTACCTTTTTCCATGTATCTTTTATTTCTAAAATATCCCATCAAAAATTAATCGGCTCTAAATTAAAGATTATTCTTTGTGTACATATTTCTTAACTTATTGACACTGGTCTTTTATTAACCTTACATAGTAGATATTTCATTACTTGTGCATAGGCATATTATTCATAAGATGTTGACTCTTATTAATTTTAGCATTACAAGCAGTCTTGATATATATATATATATATATATATATATATATATATATATATATATATAAGAATTCCTGCTTGTTTAGTTTGAATATGTGTTTTAGCCATTGTGAACTGCTGCTCTGATCTAGCTTGACATACTGACATCGGAATTTGATTACAGAGTGAGAAATTGACAACTCACAGCACATAGCAGCTGCTAATTTCCTTTGTAAATTTCTCATTCCTCTTAGTCCTTTTAAGCTGTTCTAATCAGTAATAAATATCTAAGTTTACTTATTTCGATTAATATTTACAGTTAGTATTAACATGTAAAATGTAAGCAAATTATGTTAGAACACCTCAGTGTAAAACATTACTATAGTTTTTGTCTTACCAATTCTTCACTTTTAAGAAAAGAAAAAATGTGCTATTTGAGTTGATTTCTTACATATATACTTGAAACAAAGAAAAAAAGAAAGTTCTTTTTTCACAGACATAAGTGATGAAATTTGACTTACATTTTCTTCAGGACAACTGTAAGGTGGGAAAGATACAGTATGCTTACAAAAGTAGGACCTTCTTTTGTTCTCAAGCTTTTCTCTAAGTGTTAGTTGCTTCATAAATGAATTGTGAATGGCATCTGTTACACAGGAAGAAAGAAAACAAAATCACCAGCACTTCTATGGTTCATTTCCGATAGCATCCTTTAACACCTGAATTTTTCAGAAGTCTTTAGTAATTTATTAATCATTCCTCAAGCAAATCCTCTTAGCATGCCTTGAGACTTGCTCTACTAAGGGTATCAGGAATGTGCATTACTGTCCCTAACTTGTATAACACTTGAAGATCATACCTATACAATATCAGTTATATTCCTTTTGGTTGCATAGGTGACTTGTGTAAGGATTTCCAAGTGTGTGTGTTTTAGATGTTTGTGGTCAAACTCTACATTAATGTGCTTTATATACAGTAGTCATAACATTTTTGATATCCAAATATTTTTTCACATATTAACACCTCTGAGATATGAACTATCATACCTCTAGTATCCTACATACACAGTTACATTTCAGAGTGTTTATCTTAAATCAAGTTAAAATGCATAAACAAATGTAACTATCAAGTGAAGAATAAATGCTATTAAAGTGGAACAAAAAGCAATATTATACTCTTTGCAGTGATAATAGTACAATCAGTCTTTGTCAGTACTGTAATACACTATTATGCATACAACCCCCAAATTATATTTTCTATAAAGTTTCACAAATAGTGTTTCATGTATTAGAAACATCAAATCACATTTGTTCTTCTAGAAAGGAGCTTTCACATGACAAGGAATTTGTGAGTGCTCGTGTATTAACATCCATCCAACAATCCAAAATCCCTTTTTACCATTTTTGGATATATAGGGTTGGGTATATCTTCCACAGTGGCAATCATCCAGAGCCAAAGTTTACATTACCGAGTGGCTAACATATTAACAGAAAAAAATAGAAATGATACTTATTTGTATAATTAGCAGTAAAATAGTATTGAAAACCTGTCAAGACATACAATTTACAATGCAAATCCCAGTGACCGTTTTTCTTCAGTATCATCTAAGGTTTCACTTAATGCCATTTAGTAGTTGTAAGTCACTTGGATTTGGAGCTCTTAACATACATATGGAAGAGTTGCATATCTTAAGAATTACAGGTAATTTACTAGCAATATTTCCATTATAAAGTAATATACATGTACAGTGAGAATGATTTTTTTTCTGTCTCCCACCATCACATTTTATACCATGCATCTCACTATTGTGTTGCTCTCTGTTTAAAAAATATGCATGTATGTTAAGGTAAATAAACTCAATAGATTTTTGGATTCTGTAATGAAATTTGGGTGTTAAATGGAAGTAAGCAAAAAAAGGCTTAAGGGTGTGAATAAGCTAAGCATTTCTTTTTGTCTGTACATAATAAGTTGTGGCATCTTTTAGTGGCCTGCATGTATAAGCACTGGTCTACTTCTCAAAAAAGGACTGCCCATAACTTTGGTGATTGGCTTCAACTTGTAGGGTTGTAGTAATGCTCTTGTACTTAAATGTATTTGCAGAAGTTACTAACCTTTGTAGTAACATGAGGTCTTTGTCTTGATCTGCTGACCAACACTATACCATATCATGCAATATCAATGCATGACAAGTATGGAAAAAACATTTATGAATACTGTACCTTTCCCAAGAATCATGTATGAAAAGATTGTAGGATGGTTCTGTATGTTCACAATTGTATGAACTTTCTCAGCATCTGGATTTAGACTATTTTCTGTCAGTAAGTAACCTACTTACTTCCCTGAAGTGACATCTCTTTGACACTTGGCTTAGCTCAGTTTCAAACTATTTAATCTCAATCTGTCTACCACCCATGATAGATGTATGTTGCGTTTCACATTATAGTAGACTAAAATGTTGAGACCCTGTCTGTCATAAACACCTCAGGTAACCTTAAGAATCTGTATTTGCATAAAGATATATTGAACATGTGTAGAGACTGGAACATGGTTTGTCTAATTTGATTTATCAAAATCCTTAATTTGCATCAAAGAAAAGAATATAGCATTAGACATGTTAACAACTGCTTCAGGAATAGTCTTGTGCAAAGAGCTTAATTATTTCCTTGAGGTCTTATAGAGCAATACAAATTCTGATCATGTTCTGTGTAGCCATAATCACCATTCTGATGACCCACTTTGTAGGTTTAGTTTGTTTAACAGTTAGTTCTAATGAATCCTTGAACTATAGCTTTTGCTCTGTTTTCCTTCAAGTGCAATAGATATTCTGTATGGACCATGACTAACAAGAGCTGATTCTGGAGTCAGTGATACAACAGGTAGCACACTCACTGTGGGTTCTATTCCCACACCAGGTAGATGTACTACTGACTCTGCATTGCAGCAACAGGGGGTTCTGTACTCCTAAGTGTATCATCCTTTGGATGAGATGTTAAATTGTGGATCCATCTGTTTGAGTTGATGTTGGCTTAAGTGGATGAAAACTATCCTACTGCACCTATTGAAAATAGTAGGGGTTCTTTATTTGTATTCTATTTACAACTTATGTAAATATATTATATTTGTGTAAATGTTTTCATCATAAACATTCACAATGAAGAAGAACCAACAGTATTGTCTTTACTTGACCCCCACACCTTCTTCCACAACCACCATTTTATTCTTTTTTGTAATTGCTGGAAAAAAAAACATTTCCTATTACACACAATTCACTAAGTTTTTCATTCCAAATAATCCATGAAGCTTAACATATTCTTCTATCTATTCTTTAGTTCTCTTTTTTAATATCCATATGCTAGCTTATCCATTTTTATATATTTTTATTTTATAGATCCCAAATAAATTTCTTCACGCAATTCTTTCCATAATTTTCTTACTCTTTTACATGTTAAAAACGCATGTTCTGCTGCTTCATCTTCCCTACAATATAAACAAATCCTTTCACTTCTCTTTTTATATGGCATATTACTTTTAGTAGGAAGTTTATTTATACTTATCCTCCATAAGAAATCCTGACTTCCTACCTAATTTTTATACCATTTTTTTCTTTGATGGCTTTTATTGATTTTTTTCTAACAAGTTTTCCCATGGATTAATACAAAATGATTGATCCATTATCTTCTTATACCATCTTTTCCTTTTTCTTTTACATCATCACTCTTTATCTTCAATGTTGTTATATTTTCTAAAACATTGCATCTCATCATAATAATCTTTTTTTTCTTTTATTAGATCTAGCTTCTTTCCACATGTCTTTGTATTTACAATCAAATATCTTTCCCACTAATTTCTCTTTATCTTTTATCCATATCACCACTTTAAATAAATTCAAAGAAGTCCCAAATACTATTGGGTTTATTAATCCTAAGCCACCACCTTCTTTGTTCCTATGTAACACTCCCTTTTTAGCTAAAACCCCATAAAATGAGAAAATTATTTACATATTTCCTTTTCATACATTTTTGAATCATGAAAACACTTTCTAAATATGCCATTTTACTTAACACAGAATTAACCATTTTTTATATGACAACTTACATTTTTATCCTTCTTATTAAATCTTCCCATTGTCTTTTCTTTAGTTTGTAAATATCAAATTCTATTCCTAATACCTTAATTTCAGTTAACTTAAATTGTATACTTGCTACACTATTACTCCTTCCTAATCATTGATTTTCTTTATTAAAATATATCCCTATTCATTATAATAATTCTGTTAAATATTGAATTATCTTTTCATCCAAAATACATGCTTTGTTACAGCAGCTATATTATCTGCACAAGTCATTATTATAGGAATTTGTACACATATTTTTCCATTACATATTCTACGTTTTTCATTTTACCATTGATTTCACTAACTATTAAATTCATAATTAAAACAAACAATAAACTCATTTGACATCCTTGTCTAATACTATTATTCATTTCTTCTTCATTACTTAGTCACCCATTAATTAGTATTCTCACTGTATTGTTTTTATAAGCAGTCATACACCTTCTTTTATTTTTTTTCTAAGATTGTAGGTATCCATAGATTTCCATAACACTTCATGTTGTATTGCATCAAAGCTTTATTAACATCACCTACCATTACTTTTACTTCTTGTCCATCTTTCATAACATAATCTTCTACTTCCCCTATAATCATTAAAAATTCTTGACAATCTTTACATTTAATACCAGATATACTTTCTTCTGTTATATATTGTTTCATTTTCCATCCCATTTTTTATAATTTTTCATAGATATCTTATAATCAGTATTGCTTAATGCTATCACATTCCAGTTTTCCTATTTCTTTTTAATCCCCCTTTTTCCATAAAAATTTTAAGATACCACTACAAATCTCCTTATACTTAAAACCCTTTTCCATCCATTCATTCAATTTTTTTATTAAATAAACGTTTTGCCATTCCCTGAATTTGTACACATTTCATAACTAATTCCATCTGAACCTGCTACTGAATCTATATTAACTTGCTTAATTATTTTATTTAACTCGTATATTATTTCCTTTTCCAGTTTTTCATTCATTAACTCTTTTCATTTTTTTAACTTGCTAATCTTTTTGATCTTCTCTACTTTTCTTCTTCCTATACATCTCTTCTACATATTCCACCACTACTTTTATAATTTGTGTGTGATTTTTATTAATTTCACACTTTTTATTTTTCATGCGCTTACTAATTTTCTAAATTTTGCTGATATCTTGTAGTAAATATATTTGTTTAAATAATAAACTTTTGACTCTTTCTTTATTGTTTTCCTATATTAATTTTTCTTTTTCATAGAATTGTATTCTTATATTCTACAATTTTAACTCTATCATATACATCCACGTATTATTTCTCTTTCTTTCTTTTATGTTCCACTTTTAAAAAAAACTTTCTTTATTCTTTTTCTTAAGTACTATCCACCAGTCAGTCCAATTTTTGTAAAATGGTAGCATTGTTAAATGCTCTTTCCATAATTCTGTAATTACATCCTTTCCATTACCTTCTATATTTCATTTTTTCATTTATTCTTTTTATTCTTTTTCCCATATTAATGTATTTTCCCTCAGTTTATATCAGTATTGCTAGATGATCTGAAAATCCAGTCTATACTACTACTACTATTACTTTTATCACTTCTGTTATTATAAAACAGTCAATCTCTGTTTTAAACATATTTCTTTCATATGTCCACCCTTTTCCTTTCCATAAAGTTAACTTTCCACATGTCATTACTTCCTTAATTATTTGTGTATCCTTTCCCCTTTATCTTTCTTCTTTCTCTTAAGTCACAATTAAAGTGTTCTGTTATTGTTATATTCACATTCACTATAAACATAATCTAATATCTGCTGAAATTAACCTGCCCTTTCCTTAACTATTATGTAGACATAAATTGTTACAATTTTTTATAATTTTCCTGCCATCTAATATCCAGGACAGTCTACCCATTTTCACTAAGATTTTATCTAATATCGTAACTGTTCTCCTGCATGAAATTGCAATTTTGGAACAATGTTCATTTCCCAAATTCCATAATATGTGCCCATTTAATAGGTTTTCTGTGTGTAATCGTTTGCTTTTGTTATAAACCTTATATATTCTAATATAATTTATGTTTATATCCCAATTTGTGCACCATTATGTCATTCCTGTTCTCTTTGTTCTATTTATAAAACTGTTCACATTTATTGACTACTCTTAAGTTATCCCTTATTTTATTTTTTAATCTGTCACATATTGTTTATTTTTCCTTCACTTTCTTTCTATCCATTCCTTTTCCTTATTTCTTTTACATTTATACTCTTAAACTTTCTTTTTTTGTCTTTGTTTTTTTTACCTACATAAGTTTTCTTTTTAATCACACTCCTTTTATCCTGTTCATCACTGAAGTCTGAATCTTCTTCTACACTTCTGTCTTGTTCTTTCATACTAACTTCCTTCTTTTTTTTCATTTTTATTTATTCTTGTTTTATTTTATCATTTTATTTTCCTGTCTCTTTACTTTATTCAGTTTTATTTTCATTTTCTTTTTCTGTACGATCCATTGCTAAATGTCCTTTTTGTTTATATTTATAACATCTCAATTCACAAATTTTTTCCCCCATGTCCCACCTTTCCACAAAAGTAACGCATTCTTCTTTCATAATTATTCACAAAATGCATTTTTTTCCAAATAAATAAATAACATGTTCTTACTTGCCCCCAGTACTTTACTTAACCTCAGTTCCCTTCCATATTTTTAGCATGTGGCATTTGTATGATTTTGTCATTTTCCATTTTCAAAATAAAATTGCTGTTCCATCCCTCAGACCATAACCCTCTATCATCATAAACTTTAACAATGTCCAAAATGTCTTTAAAAAGACATTTGAAAGATATTTGTAAAGTCTCTTTTCAATCTCAGTTCAAAATTGTATATACATCTTTCCTTCATCTGTTTAAATGCAGTTTTTATAATATACTTATTCCATGGATTTTCATTTTTTTTTCATATTCAGTAATAAAGTTTTCTATATCTTGTACAGACTCAAATATAATGTCAAAAAGTCTATTTATAAGAATAAATGCCCTTACCTCTTTAATTGTAATGCCCAGAAGTAAAACAACAAGTCCCATACCTTGTATCTGTTCAGTGGAACTTCCCACTTATTTTGCAGCCTTACCACCAGTTTTCTTTTATTTAAATTTTCCAATTCATTTATCTTTTTTCTGGTCACTGTTGCAGCATAATTGTTTTCTTCCTTTCCCTTTCTTTATGACCTTCTATGAATTCCTCTGCCTCCTCTTCCTTTATTTTCTCCATTATCTCTCCCCATTATACTTCACCACTGTTGGCGGGTTTTCTTTGATTCATCATTTGATGTAATATGTCATCCTACAACCTTCTCATCTGAAGGGTTCTAACAACACACTCTGCAATGTCTCTTCACTCTATAAATAAGTTTTGCTGGAACAAAATCTCTGAATCAACCAACACACCATCTTCTGAGCTGGCATTCACCTCTACTCCCTTAGTTCCATTTTCCGTGACCTGCAACATCCTCCCAGCCACCACTGCACTAGGATGAAAATGTGCTCTTGTAATTGCTGGTGATACTCATCATGATTACAATAGTGAGTAGGAGAAGTACCCTGATGCTCTGGCCTATTTTCCCATAGTAGTATCAATACCACCTTGGGTCTCCCTTGAAAAGGGACCACTAACCTAGTGGGACTGACCTTGTTAAAGAATAAACAAATAAATTACATATGTAAATAAATAAGTACATAAATATATAATATTCTGCCTGTATACATCCCAAACCTTTAAACACATTGGCAAAGGTACACATTATCACTTTCATTCTTTGCCACTAACTCTACATTCTGTAACGTATCCTTCTGCACTTGTAAAAAGTAACTTATTAAAAACACATTTTTTCTGTGTTCTTTATGCAACATGAGTTGTTTGGCTACATAATTCTGGATGCCTTCTCTTTTCTAGTTCTGTACCTTAGACACGGTGTTTAACTACCATTGTACTGCATTGCCTTTGCACTGGTCAGCTATTCCGCTGGAGTTTTGCACCTCCTTACAACACTGTGTCACAGACAGCTTCTCTACATTCCCATTAATATAGCATTGCACAGCTTGGTCATACATTGCGTTTTTTTTTTGTCATTCAGAACTGCATAATTGCCTTCATTTTTCATCTGAACAGAACATATTCTTTTAATTAGACGCAGTCACACAAGTATCTCTGTGCTTTAGATTGTGTTGTTGTACTTATGTTTGCAAAGTGTCAGTGGGGAAAAGGTATCACATAGGTGTCATTTTTTGTACATACAGCTTAATCAAATCCATCCCAGTAGCTTTAGCTTGTGCTCAGAATAGGCCAGAAGCATAAATGCAGATGATCTCATCTTGCCGTTCAAGCACATTTTAAATACAGACTTGGCCAGTGTACTGCATTCTACAGAAGTGTTCAGATTTAAGATAACTGCCTTGCCATTTATTCATAGTTTCTCTTACCAGAGTTCCTTTCATCATTTACAGATGTAATGCCCTGACATTATGAATATCAGTTATAATGGCCCTTTCAGAAATGCAGTGCTGCTACATTTAGACAGTAGCCATAGACTGCACTTCAGTTGTATTCACAAACATTTCAAGTTTTGCCTACTCATTTCATTATAAAGTATTAATATTCTGTTACTGTATACGTTTTATATTTAAAACGCACACTAGTGAAGTGATTGCTGCCTTCATGTAATCTCTGTATGCTTTATTGATCTACTGCAGATTTTTATGTCTTTAACCAAAGCAGTGGTCTTTGTTTGCTTCTTGCATAATGGAAGACAGCATGGTACCCCTTTTAATTTTTATTTCTGTTATTTTTAGAGTTTCCTGTATTCGTTTTCAGTTCATTCTCGTAAACATTCCCAGTTTTGCATGGCTCCGTTTCTTCTGTGATGTTTTCGAGCTGCACATTAAACAGCTTAGAGCATAACATAACATCTGCATCTTCTCTAACTTGTCATCCACTGAAGTGATTATCTTGTATGGCCCAGACTGTTCTGTTTGTTATCAGAGAGTCATACAATTCACCAAATTCAGTCTTGCACTTTATGCTTCATTTCAGTGACATAATTATCAGTATTCTGTTAGAACCCATGATTTCTCATGAAAAGTAAACATCACACATTAGTCACATGCTTCTAAGTTTATCTTTTTTTTCTGCTTAAAATAAAAATAAATTATTATAAACCTTAAATGAATTTTGCAAAAACAACCAAAGCAATGGCGTAGCCAACAGAAAACTACTAAGAACAGAGTAATGAAGTTGTAGCATCCATAAAATTGAATTTTGTTGCCATCATTAATCAGTCTCTGTAACTACTTGATTGAAAATCAGCCATTATTAAACCTGATTTATAAAGGTAAAGCCCATGTGACAGCTATAAAAAAAAAAATACAGACCAGTTACTTTGTTGTCAATTACTGGCAAGGTAATTAAATTATTTGTATAGAGTAATTCACAAGACGAAATTAGAAATTTTGGGAAGCTTGATATAACACAGTATGCTTATTAAACCAAATACAGGTCCGGTGCTAGGTACAGTCAATACTTTTACAATAACACCACCACCACCTTAGAAAACAGTACACACATTGGTGTTTATATAAATCTGATATCCAATTTTGACACAGTAAACCTTAATGCAGTGGTATTTTAGTTTATGAAAGTGTGATCCCAAAAAGACCCTACTTCTTTAGTATCTATATCTTGGATATTTGCTTTGAATCAAATGTGTTTTTAGGCTATGTATTGGATAATTTAAAATAAAGTAAGCTTGTGGTTAGTAACATAGACCAGAATTTACTCTGGTCCTACTTACTAAATTCTGTTGATGGACTTAAAAATAGTCAAACATATATTATATTATGGAGTTTGGGGGAGGTGAAAACCATTTATTGGAGCTTATTTAGACCCAGACTAGAATTTGGACAAGTTTACTATATATATGGGTCCACTTCTGAGGAGTGGAGAAAAAGTATTTGGTACCTATCTTTAAGAATAGGGGTGATGTGCAGAGCTGTAGTAACTACAGAGGGATACATTTGATCAGTCACAGCTTGAAGTTATGGGAAAGAGTAGTAGAAGCTAGGTTAAAAAGGCAGGTGATGATTAGTGATCAGCAGTATGGTTTCATGCCAGGAAAGAGCACTACAGATGCAATGTTTGCTCTGAGAGTGTTGTTGGAGAAATACAGAGAAGGTCAGAAGGAGTTGCATTGTGTCTTTGTGGACTTAGAGAAAGCATATGACAGGGTGCCTAGAGAGGAGTTGTGGTATAATATGAGGACGTCCGGAGTGACAGAGAAGTATGAAAGAGTGGTGCAGGATATGCACGAGGGTAGTGTGACATTGGTGAGGACTGCAGTGGGAGTGACAGATGCATTTAAGGTGGAGGTGGGATTACATCAAGGATCTGCTCTGAACCCTTACTTGTTTGCAGTGGTGATGGACAGGTTGACAGATGAGATCAGACAGGAGGCCCCGTGGACTATGATGTTTGCAGATGATATTGTGATATGTAGTGAGAGTAGGGACCAGGTTGAGGAGACCCTGGAAAGGTGGAGATGTGCTTTGGAGAGGAGAGGAATGAAGGTCAGCAGGGCTAAAACAGAATATATGTGTTTAAATGAGAGGGAGGGTAGAGGAATGGTGAGGATGCAGGGAGTAGAGTTGGTAAAGGTGGATGAGTTTAAGTACTTGGGATCAACAGTTCAAAGTAATGGCGAGTGTGGAAGATAGGTGAAGAGAGTATAGGCAGGGTGGAATGGGTGGAAAAGAGTGTCAGGAGTGATTTGTGACAGACTGGTACCAGTAAGAGTGAAAGGGAAGGTCTACAAGAGAGTAGTGAGACCAGCTATGTTATATGGGTTGGAGACGGTGGCATTGGCAAAAAGGCAGGAGTCAGAGCTGGATGTGGCAGAGTTAAAGATGTTAAGATTTGCACTGGGTGTGACTAGGATGGCCAATATTAGGAATCAGTATATTAGAGAGTCAGCTCAGGTTGGACA